>NC_139678.1:52696513-52882827 GCF_964106915.1 Podarcis gaigeae | reverse complement strand
ATATGGTGGTGATGCTGATGATCATTCTCCCATCATTACCAACCACACCACAACTGAAATCGCTGCTCGTGGTTTTCTTTCAATTCATGCCTCCCCATTCTCCTCCTCGGCACAACCAGGGCTTAGAGCTCTCCATTTGCCAGCCGCGGATCCGAATTGGTCGATTGCGCTTCCAAAGATGTTTACACGGCTTGGCATCCGCCGTTCCAGGCCTTTGAAACGGATCCTGCAAAAGTCAGCTCGACTTCACGACGCTCCTCCTTCCCCATTTTAACTCCTGCTGCCCCTTTACGCTCCATTTTCTCCGTCTCCCTTTGTAATCCCTCATTTTTCCATCGCCACATCTGGTTTCCATTGCTGGCGCTCTCTCCCTTTACCTTGAAGTTTTCAGTAATAAAGATATTAGGCAAAGGGCATCCGCGGCTCCTCAGTCAGAAGGATCCTTAACCCATTCCTTGCGGGGACCATCTTGGCTGCAAAGGCGGAACCCCACTAGGAAACAACAACAACAATAACAACAACGTCAGGAAAATGACACCCCTATGAAAGAGGTGAATGTGGGCGTCCAAACAGACGTTTTCCTAGAAATAACATTTGCCATTTATAAATTCCCATGGCATTGTGCTGCGATGGGGAAATGCCGCCCCTTGGGAAAGATGGGCAACTCGATCTGCGCAAGACAAAGGCAAAGCGGATTGACATTGTATTTCTGTTTATTAGTTTGTCCCACTGTCCTCTAGGGGGACGATTAATTAATTACTTTTTTTTTGCAATTACGCCGCCCCGCAACATAAAAAGCTCTTTGGGCGGCTTACAATAAATACAATAAGAAAGCAATTTAAGGGCAAAAGGAGACGCGTAGATATAAAATCAAACGCAACGCAAACGCAACCAAAAAGCCCTCACCACACGTCTGAAAATAAGAACACACTATTTCAGCTCAGGGACGTCGGTGTAGCCAGGGCGTCATGTATCAGACCTAACCTACCTCTCCAAATAGCTACTTAGAGAGGGTTCAAACGTCCGTTCCGAATGCGGACTGCTGGTGCCTAAACCGATTTGCAGCCTGATCCACAACCTAGCCAGGGCGACATAGCTCAACTGATTCAAGCCCCACTGGCTTCGTGGGCCCAGGAATAGGCACCTGTTGGCGGAGTGGACTAGTGTGAAACCAACCTTGAAAGCGTAGCAGGACGACCGTTTTTGGAGACGGACGGTTTGGCCTGATCCAGCCAGAGGTCATTCCTAAACCCTTCTGTGTTAACTTGTTGGTGTATGGGCAGCGCTTATTATTCAGGGGGAAATCCGTATATAATCTATATCCGGATTTAATAATATATTAGCAAGGATCCTTCACACACACACACAAACACACGCTCCTGAGAAGAAACCTGGACCACCTTCTTTTATGTTAGAGAAACACACCGAGCTGCATCGCCCCAGAAGAAGCTCCAAACCGTTGTGCTGCCTCGATTTCAAAACAACCCCTCAAGTCCTCCCTGGGCAGAGACTTTGGGCAGATTTCCGATCCAAGAAAGCTTTCGGCGGCTTTCCCTTCCTTATTCTCTTTATTACCTGCTTAATTCTTTCCTCATTTTTTTCGGGGCCTCTCCGCCCCCCCTCTCCCTCCTCCTTTGATTCCCCTCTCGCTCACCCTCTCATGACTTAATAAAAAGCAAATCAGCACAATGCGTGCGAGTCTTCTTTAAAAAACCGCTTCTTGGACGGGCAGTGGGGAATCGTCAGAGAGAAAAGGCAAGTTGGGGAAACTCGGGGTGTATGTGGTGGTGGGCTGGGGTGGGGGAAAAGGAAGCAGCGCGATTACCGCAGCCGCGCAGATTTGTAGCAGCAGAGGGCTTTGGACTGTCCCAATAAAACCCGTTCGCTTTGGGTTGCGCTTTTGACGCAGCAGCGCATGGGAACGCGCCCTTGGCTCAAACCCAGCTGAAGTGAGTCGCGGCTGAGCTCCATTGAAAGCAATGGGACTTGTGAGAGCCCCGACTAACTGCCTCCTATGGTTTGCGGTGAGACGATCGCCAAAGCCATCTTTAGCTGGAGAGAAAGAGAAAAGGATCTGTAGAATAGATACAAGGCAAAATATTATTGCTGCTTCTATTAATCATCATCGCCGTCAACTAACGAGTCAGATAATATTGAAAGCGAAATCTGATTCTTTCCAAAGAAGTACACATGAAATCAAAACGCGTACGACAACAGAAGAGGAGAAGAGATAGGAGAAGCAACAGTATGGCGTCAGGATTTCCTTTCATTAGACCCGACATTTATTTTTAAATGGAGAAATCGAGATCTTAAATAGAAAGCCTAATCCCCCATGCATTAATTTGGTAGTAAATTCTGCTGAAATCAGTCTGAAAGCCCCGGTGAAATCAGTTGCTTTTAGTGCTCTGGGAAATACAGTCGGGATCTGGGGATGTCGGAAACTCGATTCCATAAATAGCTTTGCAGAGTTGAACAGAACGACTTGGATTTTTAATGCGATTTTCTGTGTCGCTCCAAAGCTCAGCTCCCTCCGAACAGAATTCCGCTGAAAGTAACAGAATTTGCAAGTAAAACGGATTGGGCTGCAAGTCTCTGTAAGAACCTCATTTTTTGGGGGGATGGGACAGCGCCCCACCTCTGAAACCAATGGGGTTTCTTAACGCAAAGCCAGAGATTTAGGACTGGAAATGCAAAGCGCCTAACCTCGCTTGCTCCTAAACGACTTTACTTCGAAGTAAGTGTTAGTGAAATCACAGCAGAATTGGTTTATAGAAGCAGAAAATGAGTTCGGCATTATTTTTAAGCAGAACGGGCTACAAGGCAAAATCTAGAGTCTTGTAAATCGGATGCGACCATGAAACAGAACCTCCTCTTCCCCCTCTTTCTCCCAGAAGATTTGTGTTGTTTTTTTCCGGGAGCATCTCAGTGTATACTTTAAAAAAATCGAAGGAAAGATATTAGTCTCTAAAGTGGCACAGGGCGAGGCAATCCTATGCACCTCTCAGCAGAAGTGCGTCCTACTAAATTCAGTGGGGTTTATTCCAAGTAAAATGTATTACCTCGAGGAGCAATTCCAGGGGTTTGGACAGAGAAAAGCGAAATAGGAAGTCTGAGCGCCAAGATGCTTGGAATGAAGATCGCATTATAATTTAATTGGAAGTGCGGCGTTTTCTGCAGGAAGCTTCGTCCAGCGAAACCAGTTTTTGGGCCGAAGTTAAGAAACAGTTTTAAAAAAATAGTTTCAAAAGTAGTATTTTTTAAACCAGGTCTGTAAAGGAGCTATCGGTCTCCAAATTATTATCGCGAACAACAAATTGAGCTCCCTTCTAGTAGAGAAAATTGGGGAATCAATTTTCCCGTACTTGTTGTGAGACGGTCGTGTGGGCGTGAGCGTGTTTAAACTGGGTCTAATTTGCATGAAGTTCTGCAGATCCAGGAAAAAGCTTACAAACGGACCCGAGTGGCACTTATCCTGAGAAGGATGAGAAGGAATCGGAGCTCATGATGATCATGATGACGTTTAAAACCAGACTGATAAAAACAACCTGTTTTTACAGTCAAATTCAGAACCTTTTTACCGTCTTTCTGAAAAATAACAACACAGTCCTTCAAATAAACTTGAGAAAAGTCTGAATTTTTGCCATGACACAGCTAGGAGGGGCAGAGGCTCAAGATTACCCCACTGGCAATCACTATGAATGTGTGTGCGCGCGTGCAAGTTAGATTCAAGTTGAGATGCACAATTCACTCCTAAGTAGAGTGTCCACTGCAAGATCTGAGTTCTACTTACACAAGTTCCATTGAAATGGATGAAAGCTAGACGGTCTGGAGAATTCTTACTCAGCCCCCATCCATTCCAATGGGTCTTCAGTTCAGCAGTACTCTTTCCCTGTGGACTCTTGCTGCGTACACACCATACATTTAGAGCACATTTAAAGTACCCGATTGAAACGAATCCTGGGAACTGTAGTCTGTTAAGGGTGCTGGGAATTGCAGGTCTGTGAGGGATAAAGTACAGTGCCCACATCTCTCCCCCCCCCCTTGTGTGCTTTAAATGCCCTTTACAAAAGTATTGTGTGTACACAGCAACTATCTCGGGAATCTCTAGCCAATCCACGTATACCTGAAAGTAAATTCCTCATATTTCAATAGGATGCACCATCCCCCCCCCAGTACATTTGCATAGGATCTCAGCCTTAACCAAGTAATCGAGGCTCCTGGGCAGAATTCCACCCCTCTCCGGCATCACTAGCTGCACCGCAATAGGAGCAGCAAGAGTAACAGATACTATCGCTACTATCTCGAATAGCAGCAGTAATAAGTAATAGCAGCAGTAATAAGAGTTTCAAAATTGATTAGAAACCATCAACCTGGTCGTGCAACGTCTAGAGGGGTTGTGGTTGTGCTTGCTTAACCCGTTTCCTTTGAAGTAAAACTCATTGTGATCAGTGGACTTACTTTTATGTAAGCTCTGGTAGTTTTGCCCTGTAAGCATACAGTGCCATTCTATATGGTCTCCTCAGGCACCAATCCCATTGAGCTAAATGGGAATCCCTTCCAGATAACTGGGTACAGGATCGCATCCTTAGGCCTTAAGACTATCTCATCTTAATTTAACTCCGTCCCCCGCCCCCCAGTCTAAGGAAGTCCTTGCTCAGTCGCTTCAGGCTTCTCCCAGCTATTGTGTTTCTAGCTACCTGCAAAAAAGTAGAGTAATATTTTCACTGCAGGCAATGGTCGATGGGAGCAAGGAAGCTGGCAAGGCCACCCGAAATTTCCACTCGGAATTATTTTAATTCCTAGGAAAACGCCTATAGCGCCGCAATGGTAAGAATGCCTAGTTAAAAATCGTGGACAAATTAGGCGTCGCTGCCTTTGCGAGTCCAAATCTAGGGACCAAAGAATCGCCCGTTGACCGACTGTCCCAACACGCCAATCCAGAAACCCAGCCCCGAGGAAATAAATGGATGCTGCGCTCGTCGATTTCCATCATATACAATGTGCTCCATCGGCCAGTTTAAGGCTGGGGACCAAAGCGCACTTGCTTAGAGAAGTAAATAATTATAATAAAGCAAAGATCATTTGAGATCTGGTGTGGGGCTTAACTCCAGCGCTAACGCAATGCGGCTTGGAGAGGGCGGTTTTCTTGTGCATCCTCAGCAGTGCTCGACGTGGCATTTCATCGACGTTCATCAGCCAAACGAATCCAGACAGGTCGCTGTCCCCAAGGACCTCATACGAGATGAGGGAAGGGCTTTTTTTTACATACAGGTTTAGGCGGACGGGGTTACAAGGCGGTTGGACTATGACTATCATATCAGGAGAGGCTCTTGATGCATCTGGAGTGACTGAACCAAAAACCCAACCGCGGCTGCTCAAGCAGCGCGCGTCAACTCCGAAATCCACTGCGCAGCTCAAGGCGCCGAAGATGGATGGAAGGGGTGGTGGTGGTTGGAAACGGTTCGAGATGTTCCCTTGGGGCAGCACGACCGTCGTAAGATGTCTTCTGTGCAGTGGGTCTCACTCCCCTCTGCTACCAGTTTTAAGGTCGCGCTCAGTCCGATTCTATGCACGTGGTTTACTCAGAGATAAATGCCAGCGAATTCCGTGCCGTTTACTCCCAAGTAAGCGTGTGCAACACGCGATCTGGGTGTGAGAGATGAAGAATCCAATCATGTGCTCGCCGAAAATGGAATCCCTTTGAAGTGAATGGGATCTAACAGCACAGGATTGGATTCTGCTATCCAGAAGGATCCTGTTAGTAGGGAGGGGAACGTGGGTGGAACCAGGTGGGCCGCTCGATGGTGTCAGAATCCCAGCATGGCCCATGATCAGGGATGATGGGAGCTGGAATCCAACCATATCCGGAGGGTCACAGGCTCCCCACCCCGGAACTAGGGTCTGATCCTGCATACAAAGCACAAGCTCTACTACCGTCGAACCATAGCCTTTCCTTTGTACCCTCCGAGGAAATAGATAAATCCGGCTCCCAGCCTGTGCACACTTGCCAGCTAAGCCTTATTTAGCTCCCTTATTTAGCTCCCTTCCCAGTAAACATGCATAGAATCTATCTGTTAGAGGCTAGAGCACCTTTACACCAGTGTTTTCCAAACCTGGGTCTTCAGCTGTTGTTGGACTACAACTCCCATGATCCCTAGCTAGCAGAAACAGTGGTCAGGGATGATGGGAATTGTAGTCCAACAACAGCTGGAGGCCCAAGTTTGGAAAACACTGCTTTACACAATTTTATTTAAAAGCCCCCCCAACCCACTCAATATGTTCCTACCACCCCATAACGTCTGTGTCATTTCAGTAAAAATGCTCCATAGACCAGGCCACAGAATCCACAGTGACGTCACAGTAGAACTTTCCACGAGAGCGTGTTCTCAAACAAGTTGTACTTCCCTCCTAATAATGAGTGCTGGGGCATTTGTGCTCATGCGCGGCGGAGCGGAGGCAGAATAATGTGGACTGGCTTCTCTCATTATCCCTGTAGACTGTGTGACTCCTAAGCAGTTACCTGAAGAGCAGAGTATCTGGCAAGGCCTAGGTTTGATTTGCGGGGGTGGGGCCGGGTATCAGTACTGCAGAAGCTGGACGACGTTTAAAAACTAGAAAATCATGTTAGAGAATGAATCAAAGCATTTCCACCAGGAATTGCCTAACTCCCAGGGGATTGCATTTACTTCAAAGTAAGCTCAGGGAAAAGAATGTGTAAACCACTTACAAGGAAGTTCAACTCTTCTTTCCCAATGGGATCCTCTAAGGCCCGGGGTGTAAATTGACACTGAAATGCCGGCATGTGGATGTGACTTTGCTTCGGTGTAAAGATAAGGTCGGGATGCGAAGTTTGCTTCGAACTAAATAGGGGCCAGATCAGGTGTGACTCTGCAATGGCATGAATACAGAGAAGGAATTATTGTCCTCGAAGTAAATATAAGACCGGGTGTGAGAGGGATTTTACTTCGAGGTGATGAACAGATCGGGTGTGACTCCTTATGACAAGTGTGCAAGTAAAGTTCCGCTGAAATCGACTGAGCTTGACCTCCAAGTCCACGTGTAATCAGGATGGGAAGAAGTAACCCATTTAAGAGTCGACGGTTCTTATTTTCTGTTCACCACCCAACCCATCTTTCCAGAGGCTCTCCATCAGAGTCCAGCTTGGTCCGTTTGCTGGTCCTGTGTTCTTCTGGAGCCATTCCAGTCAAGCAGGAGTTAAGCAGGAGCTGCTGAACACCCACCCTTACCACTCATATCTCTCTTCAATTTTCTTTTGCTTGGAGGACAATGATTTTCCAAGCTGGTTTTTTAAATAAAAAAATTAAATTTAAATAAGAATTTTCTTTTCAAGCAAAGAACGTCCTTTCCCCATCATCACACCTCCTTCATAGGCCTCCATGGCGCTTGGGCAGGGGTCTGGAGCGCCCCACACAGCCTCACCCAGGGCTCTCGCCCTCGTCCTTTTTGGTACCTTCTACCTGATACACGAGCTCCGAGGCCTCCTATTTTTATCACGCGGCTGCTGCAGAGCATAAAATCAGGGAACGACATTCGGCGCTAAGCTGCCCCAGGCGAGGCGTTCCTCGTGCATCTCTGTTTGTGCCGAGGCTCGCATAGCAACGCGAGTCCTTTCTGGAGAGCCAAATGATACTCTTCGACCCTGTTTTGGGCAAAGAAAGCTTTAAGGTCGGGAGGAATGGAGAGGAAGGGGAGGAGGAAGGGACACAGTGGTGGTGGAAACCCTATCCATTCGTTTCAAAGGGATTTATTTCCCTGTAAGATACGATCGGGGTGTTAATTTATCCACAAACACACACCTCTCTCTCTCTCTCTCTCTCTCTCTCTCTCTCTCTCTCTCTCTCACACACACACACACACACACACGAGGTAGCGGATTGCTTAGGAATCTCCAGTTACACCGCACCTATCCTGTTATACAGAGTTGACTGCAGCACCCACAGGCCTAACGCACCCATACTTCTGAAGTATAACTTTGGAAATTCCAGTTACAGATAGGTAGCCGTGTGCATGCACACTTCTGAAGAAGTGTGCATGCACACGAAAGCTCATACCAAGAACTAACTTAGTTGGTCTTTAAGGTGCTACTGGAAGGAATTTTTTTTGTTTTGGAAATTCCTTTCTTCCACCTCGGTGCTAAAAACTTTCTCCAAGAAGGAAGGACTCCTCATTGGGAGGATTTACTTCCAAACCAAAATGCCCAGTATATGTGGAAGCAAGTTCCTTTTCAGTCCAGGGGACTTTCCGGTCAATATCCTGGTCTGGGAGGATCTCTCTTTCTGGGAGAGCGGGGGTGTCGGATGCGCGCAAGTCTCCCAGATTATACGCAGTCTTTAGAGAGCTTCATATAATCTGGTTCTACAAACAGAATGAAAGGGGGAGGGGGGAACTAGTTTAACTTCAACCCCCTTCGGAGTCTGCCCTCATTGGAAGCCTCTCTCAATATTAAGGTGAACGTTTACCCATTGATTTCAATGCCTGCCCGCTTCTGACTGTCGTTTGAACGGAAAGGGATTTCTTAATAAGGCTTCTCCAAATTAACAGTCTTTCAAAGGTGCGAGCCTTTGTATGTTTACTCGTAAGCAAGTCCCACAACGTTCAATGGCAGCTCTAAGAGGCAGAATCTCAAAGAACAGAGGCTCTGGTTATCAGGTGTTGGGGACACGGGATAGTCAATTTAAGACCATTAAGTCCGGAGCCTAATGCGAACTAATTTCACCTCCGCTGCTCTAGATTCAGGTAGGTAGCCATGTGGGTCTGACGCAGTAGAAATATATATAAAAAATTAAAAAATTGTCCAGTAGTACCTTAGAGACCAACTAAGTTTGTTCTTGGTATGAGCTTTTTTGTGCATGCACACTTCACACGAAAGCTAAAGAATAAACTTAGTTGGTCTCTAAGGTGCTACTGGACAATTTTTAAATTATATATATATATATTTCCGCTGCTCTGAGAAGGTTTGCTTCCTCTTAACTGGTTTGCGAATATTACTCAATCTGAGCCAGGCACGCGAGGTCCCACAAGCATGTACAGAGTTCCTCACCCCGAAGTAGTTCCCAAGCATTTAAGATTAAGGGTTAGACATTCCGTATCACGTGTTGTTGCAGCACCCAGGCTAAGCTGAGCTCCGTTTCCTGTCTTTTTAGAAAGCAGTGCCGCTCTCCTTATTTCAAAAGGGTGTTACAATGACGGCCAAGTTCCTGCCCACCCTAAGGGGTTTTAAAGTCACAACTGATTTTTATTGGACTTTGTCAAGCCCCCTCCCCCATTCCCGCCTCCTCAGCTTCGTTGGGCCAAACGTCTGGGGGGCAGAAGCAGTTATGGAGCCTGTTCAGCTGAGAAACATGAATTTTCCCAACCCTAACCTAGTGTTTCGCAGGCTTGGGTCTCCAGCTGTTGTTGGACTACGACTCCCATCACTCCTGACCACTGGTCCTGATGGGAGTTGTAGTCCAACAACAACTGGGAACCAGTACCACCAATTCCAACAGCCTTATATCGGTGCAAGATTGATAGGATGGAGTGTAAAGAGTGAACTCCACGACACAGATATAGACGATTGTACCACCACCACCCATTATTTATTCTTATCAGTATAATTATTCAGTATTAACCATTGTGGTTAACGGGACTCATTGTGGTTAATGGTGTGGCTTATTGTTATATGGCAGGGATGGGTCTTCAGAATTGCTGGACTCCAGCTCCCATCAGCCATGCTAGTTAGAGTCCAACACCACCATCTGGAGGACCCCTTCCTTCCTTCCTTCCTTCCTTCCTTCCTTCCTTCCTTCCTTCCTGCCTGCCTGCCTGCCTGCCTGCCTGCCTGCCTGCCTGCCTGCCTGCCTGCCTGCCTGCCTGCCTGCCTGCCTGCCTGCCTGCCTGCCTGATATCAAGAGTCAAAAGACTACCGCATTGTCGAGGTTCGGGGGGGATCGATTCCAAGACGATCTGGCTTGTAACTCGAAATAACTTTTCAAAATATTTGATAAGGGCGGGGGGGGGGCGATCCCGGCAGCTTCCCTGCCTATCGCTGCCAAATGTAAATGGCGTTAAAAGGGAAACCTCCGAAGAAACAGGGGGAGCCAAGAGGAGACGCTGCCTTATGCAATTGCTACCGAATGAACTGACTGACGGGAATGCAAGACGTCGGGATAAGGGAGAAAGACTGGAAATGGGTAAAATAAGCAGAGAGAGCCGTTCCCAAGCAGCAGCGAAGATAGACGGAAGGATGCCCTGAGTGGCCAGAGGAAGCTGATCAGAGATGAGTTTCTACACCGACCAGCAGCCATTCTCCAGGCAAGGTCTCAGACGCGAGTCTTCCCAGCCTTACCTGGAGATGCTGGGGTTGAAGGTGGGGGACCTTTCAAGATGCAAAGCATGATCAGGATTTTTTCATTTTTAAATGCGTTGTTCAGCCAGCCTGAAAGTCAATGCAGTTCCCTACTCGGAGAAACGGAACCTCCATCTTCAGAGAGCACCCGAGGTTGGGGACCAGCCAGGACGCGGGTGGTGGCCCTTTTCACTGGGGCTTCATGGTTGGTGGACAGACAGTCACACAAACGCCTTAGGAGGATGCAGAAGGCTGGCCTGGAGGGTCGGATCCAGCAGGCCGTTCTGACAGGGGTGCCTCTCAGTCTTAGAGGGAACAGGGGTGCAGTTAGACGGGTTGAGGCTCTGGATTGATTGATTACATTTCCAAACCACCTTTATCTTCCAAGGAGCCCGAGGTGGTGTGCACGGCTCTCCTCCCCATTTCATCTTCGCAACAACCTTGTGAGGTAGATTAGACTAAGAGGTGGTGACTGGTATCGGAATCGGATAGCGCAGGTTAGGTGTTCGTTTCCAAGGCAACGTAAAATGGGTAAGATCAGAGCTCCTAGTTCAGTTCCCTCGAAACAATTTGGCCGAATAGATTTTTGTCCTGCTGGCTTCACACGGTGCAAGCAGCTCCTTTGAATCCGGTTTGTCTGACCAGTTTGAGGACCCTCCTCTTAGGGGGTTCCTCGGCAACGCAAGTCCTAGCAAGTGTCATCCTCAAGTCACCTACTCAAGAAAAAATCACAGGCAAGACAATATTGCTACTCTAGAATTAAAGAGGGGGCGTAGGATCATTTTCTCTGCCATCCCCTGCAATATTGGGAATCTTTCTAAAGGTTTTCTTCTGGTATTGGAAAATATTCATCCCAGCCGAAAATGAATAGTTCATGGCAGGCCAAATGAGTGGCTGGAGCACACAGCTTGTGCTCTTCAGATTGGTTTTAGGCACAGGTGAGACAGGTAATAAGCATCGTGTGAATCACGAAGCTCCTTGAATTCCATCTTCTCTCCCGCATCACCGAACCCCCGCCCTTTTTACATTAACACCATCCCGGAGACTCCTCTTTCCACACCGTACTGGTTCCTAAGAGCCTGCCCAGATCCCCACTTAATAAATGGCAGAGCTAAGGCGGAAGTCGGAGCGCGCGATGGACGCATGGACTGCCTGATTTGTATCCCACTTAATTGGACGGAATTCTAAGCGTTCTCAAATCGAACTGAATTCGAATGAAACGTTGCTGGGATCGATTTGGAGGGAGAAAGCGCAGGGAAGCACCCCAAAATCCTGTGAGGTTTGCATTGTATTGGATAGGACCAGAAGCAACGCGCTTCCTGGGCTCCCACGCAATTGAACACTTGGAAGCAGCCCCAAAGTAAACCTCGCTTCGCCTACTAGGCTTATTTTTACTAGGAACTGAAAGCCATGGAAAAGGGTTCCACCATGGGAAATGCAAGAGGTGACTCAATTTTAAAAGACCTGCTTAGGTAATGGTACATCAGCATCCCATTGAAAGAAAAGAATACTGGGGAGTTATGCCTTCACAAAAATTAGCATTTCTACAGCCCAGTCATTCTTACACATTATTAGCCTCCATATGGTACATAGAACCTGTGCCCAACAGTGACTTGACTCAACCTAATACCTTAGTAGCTGAGACCAGGTTTGAATTTAGTATTTCTCATATCACAGCTCAGGTCTTCAGCCACTGTGCTAGGGCATGGTTTACTAAAAAGCATCATAAGCTACTGGACCAAATTCAAGGTGTTACTGTTAGGAAACTGCAACAGCTTGGGGCCAGTTTACTTGTGAGAGTACTTTACTTCATATATGCCCACTTTGACTGCAGGGAGTTGGTCTAGGTGACTCTTGTGGCCCCTTCCAACTCTATGATTCAATGATTCATCTATGATTTGCAGAACTGGCACTGTTTATGGGTGTTGCATAATACTTATGTGCATTGTAGGAAATCAGTCTTTGGTTTGATGGCAGCTCCTACACTTTGGAACTCCCTGCCTATTGATATCAGGCAGGTGCTTTCACTGTACTACCTAAAACCATTTTGTTTAGGCAAGCCTACCCAGACATGTCTTTTGTATTTTAATTATGTTTGTGTGTTTTTAAATACCTGTTGCTAGCCGTCTTTTGTTGTTTTTGCCATAAACTGCTTAGAGGTTTTATTACAATTGAGTAGTATATTAATTTTGGTGTTTTTTTTTTTTTTTTTAAAAGGTTAATGTGCTTCTAAAGAAGCAAGCATCAGGACTTTTCAGGCTCAAAACTCAAGACATACACCTGCTGCAACACTACAGACCTTTCTGGCTAGGTAATGCAGGTACTGTTGATGGGGGGACCCAATGCAGAGAGGGTTGTGCATCCTTATCCAGGAGCTATTGGCTGCAACACCAACATGTGGGTCTAGGTGGACCCAGACCACAATAGGACAACTGTTCAGGTTAAATATTGTATCCTCATTCTAACTCCAACTGGAATCAAAGAAACTACCACCTTTCACGCAATGTGTTTATGATTCAGAATGTTAGAAGGCACAACCCCCTGAAAAGATGTGCTACCTGTTGAAATGAAAGGGAGCTCTGAAGGTTACAGTGGTGCTAAGGAGTTATGTTGTGCAGCTTTCATTCATTTCAGTGGGGCTTGTTCAGGCCAGTTCCCCCAGAATTGTGTACATATTTTCCGCATCTTACTCCCCGCTCTCTCTGCTGAAGGCAGCTTACAAACAATATAATGCAGACCTTACTGTATAATGATCTTAATGTGACTACAATCAACATCACTGACATGCAGAAATGACTGCATCTTAAGTTTTCTAGATGAAGGCCAATGTCATTATTCATTATTACATTTCTATCTTACCTTTTTCTAAAGAGGTCAAGGTGGCAGACATGGTTCTCTTTCTCACCATTGTATCATCAAAGGCACCCTTTGACATAGCTGTCAACTTTTCCCTTTTCTTGTGAGGAATCCTATTTGGAATAAGGGAATTTCCCTTAAAAAAGGGAAACGTTGACAGCTATGCCCTGTGAAGTAGGTTAGGCTGACAGATTGTGACTGGCCCAAGGTCACCCAGTGAACTTCATGGCTGGGTGGGAATCTGAACCCCAGCATCTCAGGTCTAACACCACACTGGCTTTCTCATTTGGGCAACCAGCTCCACAACTTTGGGACCATGACCATGAAGGCCCTGCTGTCTGGCCTGCCTCCTTGGCTGTTCTCTAACCACCCTGTTTATGCCACGTTGGAGAGGGTTTATCTCAATATGACTTTTGCTCAGTGACTGACAAACCACAGTCTTACTTGCTTCCAAGTAAGGATGTTTAGCATAGCAAATGTCAACCTGCTTAAAATGTGGCATTCCATCTTAATTGGAAATGGCATGTTGTCTGGATTATAGGAGCAGCAAACGTTGATGCCATCTTTATTTTTGTTTTTCTTCTGATGGTTTTCATTTCAAACCACCACCCCCCCTGCTCATTCCTGCTAACAAATTGTTGTTTTTTGGATGTTTTTTTTCAGGAAAAAAATATATATCCACAACCTCTGAATAAGAAAAAAGCACAACTCTCTCTTTTTGTTTTAAAACACAATAGGTGATTTAAATGGGTAGGTTTTCCCCACCAGTTCCCCTCTATGCTAAGGAAAGCTTTGCCATTTAAATTATCTAAGACGTTCAAGGCCAAGCAGCCCAGTTCCGTCAGGGGGAGAGAAAGTTACAGTACTATGTATGTGGATCCAAAAGATAAAGTGAACATGGACTTAGGATTTAATGCTAACCCAACTTACCTGGGAGTAAGCCCATTAAATTCAATAGGACTTACTTCTCAGGAGACATAGCCAGGACTTGAGCCTTATTATTACATTTATATCTTACATTTCCTCCTAGGAGCACAAAATGGCATACATGGTTCTTCCCTTTTCCCTTTTATTTTTACAACAACCTTGTGAGGTGGGTTAGGCTTTGTGACAATGATTGGCCCAGGATTGGCCCAGGATTTGTGTGCAAGGATCGGCCCAGTGAGCTTCAAAGCTGAGCAGGAATTCAAACCCTAGTCTCCCAGCTCATACTCCAACAGTCTAACCACTACACCACTCAGTCGATGCTATATTGTTTGCAACTAGAGCAAAGTTGTAGGAAAGTCAACAATCCAAAAAAGCTTGGTCTTCACAAGCTGGTCTGGGAAAGCCATCCCTCCAGAAAATAGGAGCCAACTCCTAGGGGTCAAGGTTCCTTTAGCCCCCCAATTAAAATATTTGAAGGGGGTTTTCCCCCCAAATTGATGGACTGGACATTGCCATCCAAATAGTGTGCTAGTGCCACATCATGTGATTAGTTATGGGGTGGGGCTTACTTGGGCCCCCCAATATTTTATTCAGGTTGGCACCCTGCTCCAGAACCAGCATATGATAAGGCCAGCAAGTTCTGTTTACGCCACTGATTTCCAATCTTCAGCATCAGGAACTGGATTTGAGCTGTTGCTCTTGGGAGGATTTCTGCCTTCAACGTACTGTAACAATTCAGACCCTTAAACCGCTAGGGAGAAAACAACTGCTCAGCAGGGCTGCCACACATTTGCTCTCCTACATCTGCCATAGGTCTTGCCTTAAAAGCTTTGAATCCCATGCCCTTTCGAAAACCAGCAGAATAAAATCTGGGAGAGGCTGGATCAAGGCCCAACAACGCAGCTCGCCGCCACTGAACTGGACCTAAACCCAACACGTGGACGCAAGGCCTGCCCGGGAGGAGGAGGACAGCAGTATAAGGGGATGCTGCGGCTGCTGCCTCCTCATTGGCTAGCCGAGGAGGCGAGGGGCGGGGTCGGCGCGGAGCCCCGTCGCGGCAATTGGCCAGCGGGAAGGCTCAACGTGAGGAGCGCAGGAGAGCGTTGCCAAAGCCCGGCTTGGATCGTGACCTTCTCGAAGGTCGCTGGAAGCGCCCAGGCTCTTGGCACCAGTTGCCTTCGCGCTTTGTGGCATCTGCCACCCTGGAGGAGGGCGAGGGGGGTGTCCTAAAGCCCTGGGAATTTCCTCTTTGACCCTGGCCTGGGAACACAGTGCAGAGGGGGGAAGGAGGGAGCGCGTGGCCTCCGCAAGAGAGAGGGAGTTCAGCGCCAAAGGCCTCGGCCGGCCGTCGGGTACACCTGTCGGAGGCCGGAGGATCGCCCCACCCACTACGATCGTTGAAACTCAAAGCCTGAGAACAAGATCCAGGGTGGCAGGGGCCAGGGCTGCGAAAGAAAGGGCCCCGTCCTCGCCGTGATAATGCTTTCTTGTATTCGGACGCACTGTCAAACTCCCCACCTCCCCTTCTTCTCCCCGCTTTCTGTGCTTCCAAATGGAGAGCTGCCCGCTTCTTGGGAGTTCTGGTGCGATCTCAGACGCATGCATTACTCAGAAGGAAGCCGCGTCGAGCTTGCTCAGAGCGGGACTTATTCCCACGTAACGGTGCACAGGGTTGCAGGCTGAGTCGCAATTAAAATGGAGTCAAGCCCACGTTGCTTTAAAGTGGGAAAGGGTTTGTTTACACGTTGTCAGAATGGGCCACTCTTGCCAAGATGCTAGAAGCTGAGGTTGCGCCCTCGGCTTTCCTCCAACCGAAGACGCCCCTTGTACACGCAACCTTCTCCCGCGGCTTGCAAGAGGTGGCTTTCTTATCCCACTCTGAAATCAATGTAGATTTCACCTTTCCCATTTCTATCTGCAAATCAGTTTTTTAAAAATCGTGCGCTCTTGAAGAGAGCAGCTCTTTTCAGTGGCATCGTAGCATCGGAAATGCCTCCTGACGAATATTGCGTTCAGGATCCAAGCAGGTAACAGTTACCGTTTTCGAGGTTTTCGAAGAACACACTTGACGGGGATGTGGAAAAGGGAAGGAAAGGAAAATAAATAATAAAAACCCGAACGAACTGTTGCCTTTTTATTTTAGGAAGAGAGCAAAAAATCATAGTAGGAGTCTGCTGAGCACAGCTCTCGTTCTCTCTTTCTAAAACCTACAGCATTCTGTTAATATGTTAGCTAGACATGCACTAATTGTATTACCATGTTGTGAGACGAAACACCTCTCATTAATTTAATTTTTGCCCATTAGGTGACAGGATAAATGCAATAATAGCGCCACTGATTTTCGTTCTCTGGCGTTGGAAGGGGCTGGTCTGGAATCAAGCACCAATTTATTGACTCTAGGGGGAATTTCAGCAGTGTAACTGCATGATAAATGTACGATGGGATGTTATTGTAACGAATAATGACATTCTGCAACGGGCCACATCGTCCTGATAGGTTCATCACCAAGGATACAATTGCTACAAGGTCATATTATTGTTATAAGGTTAATTTACCGGCATCCACTCTATTTATACCACGAGGACGTTACTATCCTTCTGTCCTCATCATCTTTCATTGACTGACTGACAGCGCGGACCACTTAATTAACCCTCTCTCTGAATAGTAAAGCCAGAAATAGAGAATGCAATATTATTTACAGTTGCCTTGTCAATATTAATGCTCGGGCTATTTTCGATTCCCCGAGCTCTCTTCGGGATTATGAGGCTCTCACCCAGCGGCAAGATCAAGCCCGTTTCCCGTTCGGGTTAGGGGAAATCGCGTGCATAATTATAACCAGGTAAGCAATAAACGTGCACGCCAAAGACATCTCAACTAGCAAGCGGAGGGAGATAATCCGGAGCATATGCCCGATTTCCATGGCGTTGGGAGGAACAACCTAACGGGCCTGGCAGAAATCCTCCCTTACCCGAGGGGAGGCACCAAAGGCACCTCTCTCCCCGCCCTGCGCCAAGAAGGTCGCTGTCAGGTTGCGAACCACAAAAAACCCCCCCAAAACAGTTTTGCGAAGCACGAGAACAAACGCAGGCAGGGCTGAAAGGAAGGAGCAAAACATAAAACTGGCTGCAGCTTTAGCTCGGCCTGAGAAAGAAATCCGCCGAAGGGGTTAAAAAAAAGTCTTAAAACTTCCCCATAAAGCTTCGTGGGCCCACCTTACCAAGTCTCGCGAGCTTTGGTCAAGGAGTCTTTGGTTACGCGGTAGATTTTGAACTGATATGTTTGGAACGCGTTGCCGTTGCAAAAGATAAAGCAAAGCTCTGCCCGTTGGTCACAAATAGTTATTGCTCCGATGCGATCAAGGCCGCCCTCGCATCTGTCTCGGGAAAGACTCGGGACGTTTGAAACGCCTTTCATGTGAGGCTCACCACCGCAGCGTTGCGCAAGAAAATGAACCCTAAGGCGTCCCGTAGCGATAAATCTCCCCCGCCGATGGAAATACTTGCTTAAAGCACCAGCGACATTATTTCAGTAGGTTGAATCCATCAACTCCCAAAACTTTTCTTGGCTTTAGCATCACATCTCTTAGGTGGAGATATAGGCTTCCCCATCCCTCACTGCAAATTCCTTCTATTGTCCTTCTCCATTTTACTGACTTACTCCTTTTATTTAATTCATTAGCGAAGTCAACCTACACATCTATATTCATAAATAAGATAGAGGATTGCAGCCGTACTTGTTTATTTGCTGATTTGTATTATTATTTAGCAATCACTAAAGCAAAAGAAACACAAATCAAAGGCATGTGCCAGATTTTAAAAGAGGGAATGGAAACGAATCCCTTACCTCTCAAGTACTGGTTGATCCCTACATCCTAAATGATAGTGCTTTCTATTGAGCTCTTAATGAAATCCACGTCCCACTTTTGATTTATTAGTTAAACCATGGCTCCCTGTAGCCCTCTAAAAGCAGCAGCTGAGGGAGCCATCTCAAAAGGTAAGGAGGATGGCCTGCAATTGCTCTCCTGATATTTGAGCTCTGGCATTGGATACAGAGATGTGGAAAATCTAAGCAGAAATTGCTGCTCAGTCATGAAGCTGAAGCTAACCTTAATGCTTGGGCAAGTTTATATTAGAGGAGGCAGTTTGTAAGGTAACCTTGTCCCAGGACATACAGGGCTTTAAGTGCTGATGTCAACACTTTGAAATGAGCTCCAAAACAAACTAGTTGGAATGAAAATGGCTTAATCCAAGGAGTAATATAATCTGACCAGGTTGGCCCATATAATATCTAGAGGTTGGATTTTGAATCAGTTGGGTTTCCAAGCCATCTTCAAACATAGTCCCATATAGATATCATTATAGTAATTCACTCTAGCTCTGATAAGTGAACAAGGCTAGGTCCAGTTTCTCTAGGGGGATTGCAGCTGGCATACCAGCCAAATCTGATAAAGATCCCTCTGGCTATGAGTGACCATCCAAGAGCAGAGCATGATTGAGAAGGTCCCTCAAGTCATGTGCTTGCTTCTTAAATGAAAGTGCAATCCCCATCCAATACATGCTGAAGTCCCAACCATTAGTAACTTTCAGTTTGTTTACTCCCACCCCCACACAACCCCAATGCCAAACACCAGTTCAGGATTTCCAGAGATTAGTTGATGTCAACAAGAGAGAGAACTGGGTTCCATCTGCATATTGATAAGTGTCAAGGCCAAATCTCCAGATGACTTCATCCAGTGGTTCCAGTCCACAGCCTACATGGGCTACAAGCTGCTTCCTAAAGTGATTTCATAGAGTGTTAACTCAAAACATTTTGCTGCCTCAGGCAAATACAGGATCTGAGAAGAACATGCTAGGATCCTTTACAAAGTTGTAGAAGTTGCTGAAGTACAAACACTTGTATCTGTTGTATGTTGTGCAAAGTTGTTTGACCATCTGTCCATCTGTTCTCTATAAGTTTGGACACCTCTTGAGACATTGTCACTAAACTCAGCATGAGGGTTCCTGAGGTGGGGTAGAGGTTTTTTGTCAAAGTTGGGATGTTGGCTGCCATTTTGAATCAAGATGGCAAACCTGAATGTGACATTGGTGTGATGGGTCCAAACTGTACTGATTTGGACACCTCTGAAGATATCATTGCTCAAGTTGGTACAAGTATTCCTGAGGTGGAGGTGATGTCTTCGTCTATGGTTGGATGCCAGGCACCATGTGGAATCAAGATGGCGGACCAAATAAACCCTAATTAAAGATTAGCGCCCCCCACATCTAGTCATGGCCTAGTCAGGTGTTCTCTGGGTCAGGTTGGAATGTGCATGTTTGTTTGTGTGTGTGTGTGTGTGTGTGTGCACAGCCCTAAAACTCACAAATTACACCATTCATATAAAAATCACAGTATTTTTGGGTTTCTTCAAATTCCTGGGCAGCATTTGACTCTTCCTGCTAATAGCATATCATCTACAAATTGTGCTCCAGCCACCTCTGCAAGGGATTGTGCACCTCTCAGATCATGTGGTTTCATTGTTATCCATAATATCGTTACCGTCCAAGTGACTGCGGTCTTGCTCGTCCAGTTGGGCCAACCTTGTTTCTGTGCAGGAATTTTGTCACAGCTGAGACAGCTCTTACTTATCAGACTACTATGGAAAGAATGGCTGTAATGTCTAGAGTGTATGAGAACAATATTGAGAAATGGGGTCAATGGGACTTAAGATTTAACAGTGTGCTTAAATCCCTTTAATTACAATGGGGTTTAGGTACATCTAACTTTCCCAGGCTTGCGCCCTAAAGCTACAATCCTGAAATCGCTTCTTAATTAGTAACCCTGGGATTTTAGTGGATTTCCTCTGGGATAAATGATTTGAGATCTACAAACAAATGCTCCCGTGAAGAAGGAAGAAAGGACCTACACATAGTACCAGAAGGTAGGTTTTGAGCCACCTATCCCTGGTGACTTCAAATGATGGCAGGGAGAAATCTTAACAAACAACCTACCAGCAGAGAGATTTCAGTGGGAAAAGTTTGGGGTTTGTGACAAGTGATGGGTTAAATTTATTTGGTGGTGGAATGCAGTGAAAGATCCAGAGGCTGCTCTGAAGTTTGAAATGACAGTCCAGAGAGTGGAGCTGCAAAGCCACCTGTGTCCTCTCTGCCACTCAGATTTATAGAGTGCCACATTTTAATAAAAAACACACACACTTTCCCACTTTGGTGCATTAAGAGATTTCTAGCAAGACACAGTAATGTTGCTATAAATTTCTTTCCCAGCACCCTTGCAAGTAATAACTCAAACTCAGTATTTTGGATTAATGTTTATTTTGATGGCTGCATTCCAGGAAGGGAAGGGAAGGGAAGGGTGCCTCCCCACCCACCCCCAGATTGCTATTAGCCTGATGTTTTCAATAAAGACAAGCACAAACTGGGGAACAAACACTTGAGGAAAGAAGGAGGAAATCAAAATGTCTACCAGTGGGCACCTGAGCAAATAACAATCATATGGAGACTGGCTTAGTAAAATTATTGTTGAAGTCACCTCTCGGTGGATTGGGCTGCCTGGCCCACATAATCAGATCATGGACACTGACAGAAGCAGTACTTATGTCTGCGTACCGGAGAATCTACAGACACTATAGCACTCAGGAATCTTTAACCTTAATACAAATATGACCTATAGTAATGCATAAAAACTCTTGAGGGATAGTCTGGAACAACAGGTTTAGACAATCTAGCCATGCAAAGGATGCAGCACTGGTCATCTATTGTAAATTCTGTAATCCTTAAAGAGTTGTCCCTGAACAGTTTCCCTAGACCTTAAATAGTGGACACCTGACCCTTCCCTTACACAGTTCTGAGCCTGTCTTGTGTTGACCACTTTGTGCTTACTCAGGGACTAGAAGTCAGCAGACTGAACTATTAACATTTGTGCTGATCTAGGGTGCAAGACTGCTCTAAGTAGTGATCTCATCAGTGCTGACAAGAAGTTGTCTCATTAGAAGTATTATGAGTTCAAGAAGTAGTTGGATATCTTTTCATCACTTTGAGCAGGGATAGGGAATTTATAGTCCCTCAGGGTTCGCTTACAACTCCCATCATCTCTGGCCATTGGTCATGCTGGCTGAGGCTGATTGAATTTGGAGTCCAAGCACATAAGGAGGGCCACAGGTTTGTCATTCCTGATTAAGAGGATATGGCAGAATATGAGACCTGCGATAGGTTTGTCTTAAATTAAGTCGTCCATTCATCTGTTTGAATTATCATGCAAATTCAACCAGTAGACCAGGGCAAATAGCCACTGAAAATACACTGCACATTTCACTCCACTAACTTGTGGAGTTCTTCCTATGCTAAAGTCAACTCTGATCATAAACTTTCATCACCAGTGGTATTGAATGTATTGATATAGGGGAATAAAACAATTAAAAAAACAAACCATGCTATATTTTCTGACAATGCTGATGATTCATTTGACAATTGATTCCTCACAAGTGAAGTACTGGCATCAGTGGTGACTGGTGCTCATTGAAAGTGGTGGAGCAGATACAGGGAGCCCAACAGTACCTGGAATAAGAACCAATAACAGCTAACTCTAGTTTTGTCCACATCCTCCAACTGGATAAGATAAAGGGGATTTTAACTGTGGATGAAAACTTTATATATGCTCACACATTCTTAGCCATTAAATAAGCACAGGAAAAGGTTATAGATCAGCCTTCCTGCTGTCACCTCTGTGTAAATTCTCCCCCTGCCCCATGCAGTGCCCTCTTCCTAGCCATGTACAATCTCTTCTGGTCTTCTTTCATAAGTGCATGTCTTGTCACTGTCTGACACACCCTTAGACTGTCAGTTAAATTTGTGATGCTTGATGCTATAGGAAAGCCAGACTGATGCAATCTCTCTCTCTCTCTCTCTCTCTCTCTCTCTCTCTCTCTCTCTCATACCCTCCCTTATCCCAGTCTTTTTGCTGCTCTGTGTCAGGGTAGTGGTGGTTACACCACAACTGGGAAAAACTGACTTAAACAAACAGTGTTCCAGTTGCGTATCAAATCATCTCTGTGTGTTTCCTTGGCTAAAGAAACGCCACTGACGTAGAATATGTCAGATCGGCCTTCTCATGGACAATATGGATCAACGTGTTGGTATGTGGTACCCGAGGCATTGCTGCAGGAGAGATGAGATACCACCAGCCAGTTGCGCAGTATTAAAGGATAAATGGGGGCAAGTTCACTTGTAGCTTGTATCATGTTCCATAGTATATTTGGCTCTACATTAATCTACCTTATAAGAGCTTGGCATTGTTAACTATTCTGGTGGAGTATTGAAGTACATATGTTGTTGCAACTAGCAAGCCAAGAGAGCAGGAAAAATCTACCATCAACAATGGTAAAATGAAGCAGAACATAGCACCAATGGTATTTTCCTCACTGCAGCAAATAGCAGGTTCAGAGGCCAATTCTATTGGAACTATGGCATTATGGGAAAGTTAATCTGTTCTGCCCCATGGTCCTGATCAGACTCTCTTCAACAGCGGCTTAATTTTTTTTTTTAACAGCTATGTGAAATGCAGTCAATCAATGCATTTCACAGATTTTTTAGTTTGATTCTTAGGTTATTATTCTCATTATCCTCAAATGTCATGTTAATTTTTTTGGAAGCTCAGCATGTGGGGGTAGAGTTCAAAGCAACATGATCATGATGATGGTGATGATGAACAAGCTTTTTTGAATACTTCAAGTGGTCAGCTCAGTCCAGAATATGTTCCTGATCCAGTTCAGAGTCCTGTGCCTGTTTTGTGCTGAAAATCTGCAATTTATCCCACCCCCCAAAGCAGGGAGAAATAACAGCAAAGCAGGGGTTGAGGGTTGGACGGCATACTGGTGTGGGGCTTTGGTCTGGACTTGAAGCATAATTTCCATCAGTTTTATGTGACAAGCTTTTTTATTTTTATTTTATCATATTGTGTCATTTGGTGCTTAGCCAAATCTATAGATCAGCCAGGAAAACAGACTATAACATGAGCTGCTATAAGATTAACCAGTGCTGAGTCTAAGTGTGTAAATTCTATGCATTTCAACTCAGAACTTAGCTCCATTAAGATCTAGGGGGCTTATGTCCTGATTTATATGGCTAATTTATAGAGACCATTCAGACTACAAAAAGATGAATCTATAATTCAGTAATAGTTTTCCCCAGTGATATACCATATCAAAAAAGATGTTGGGAAAGGGAAGTAGCCCCTTAAGAAGGACATTTTATGTTGTTGTTGCTGCTGTTGATTAAATTTGAATATCACCCTTCATCCACAGATCTTGAGACAGTTACCTCTGGCTACTAGTAGCTGGCAGAGTTATGAAAAAAGACCAAGTTAGTGTCAGAGCAAACTGTGGTGTTCTGCTATGTTGTACTGCCTCCAGCTGAATCACTTTGAGTGAAGCAGAATGCAAGAGTCTCCAGAACAAAAGCAGCAGCAGCAGGACTGAGCAACATGCATATATGCATATATTTAAATTCTTCTGGACCAATTCTTCTGTAATTGGCTAAAAATAAATAAAAAATGCAAAGCCTATTCACAAGGCAGAGAAACAAACAAAACGCTTCCTGGTTCATCAGTACCATTCTACAATGCGATTAGATATCTCCATGAGATTCAAGTTTCAAATGAGGTTAAAAGCTTTATGATTTGTTTAATCAATCCATGTAAACCCAAGGGGCTATTTTTGACCCACAGGGTATTTGTGGCGCACAAAGGGAAGATATCTGTAAACAGACAGTTATATGGTCTCCTCTGTTATATTGGTTGGCAGATTCTAAATGGTTCTGGAATTAACTGGTTGGGGAACATGTTTTCTAATGGATGTCATGTGAAGGGTGTCATCAGCATTGCATTTGGGCAGAGACCAGCACTGAGATGCATTTTGAAGATAAAAATTTCCACAGAACCATGTGCATGCACCGTTCATGGTAATAATGTAATACAGTACACCAATTACAATTAACTAAACAGGCACTATTCTTTGTGTAATGATATAACATTATCGTTATGTGGAAAGACTAAAAAAATACCACTTTGTAGAAATGTGTAGGGAAGGAGAACCCAACACAGTGCCCTTCTTGTTGGTATGCCAGCTCCCATCAGCCCCAGACAATATGGCTATGGCCCAAGAACACCAGCAGGCACTACAATGGCTACTTATAATAGAGGGAGTAGCTGTGCTAACTGTTGGAGGCATCTGTATGCCCATAGCTCAGTCCGAGAGTCCACAGATTACATGCAGAAAGTCCCAGGTTCGGGCATTTTTAGAATAATATTTGCTAGCAAACCTGGAAAATGCCTCTGTCTCAGTTTTTAGAGAGCTATTGCCAGCCAGGGTAAACAATACAGGGCTAGATGAACCAATAATCTGACTCAGTATAAGGCAGCTTCATTTTCCCACATTCGTTCTTCAGTCTTTGCATTTAGGCTTAAGGCATATGGCAGCAGAGCTGCTCTACAGTTCTATGATTATTCCATATGAAGTGTACCAGTTGCCAGGCATGCACAATTTTGAACTTTGAGATTTAGTTAGTTACGGGTGCTGAGGGTTGTTAGGAGACCACTATACTGAAATTCCCATAGTCCCCTGGGAACTAAACCATTATGGGAACAGGCTACTAAACCCTCTCCACATATTTAACAACCTATAGCTCCCAGGATTCTCTGAAGGGAAGCCATGGCTGCTTAAAGTGCTATATTACTGCTTTAATTGTACAATGGTACCTCAGGTTACATATGCTTCAGGTTACATACGCTTCAGGTTACAGACTCCGTTAACCCAGAAATATTGCTTCAGGTTAAGAACTTTGCTTCAGGATGAGAACAGAAATTGTGCTCCGGCAGCAGCAGGAGGCCCCATTAGCTAAAGTGGTGCTTCAGGTTAAGAACAGTTTCAGGTTAAGTACAGACCTCTGGAATGAATTAAGTACTTAACCCGAGGTACCACTGTATAGTGCATATAGCAGAGCTTTCCAAGCATTTCATGTTGGTGACACTTTAGACACGCATGATTTCGTGACACAGTAATTCAGTTTTACTAATTAAACTAACCCCTTTCCAGAAGCAGGGGAGCTTTCACGCAACACACCTACACACTGCAGCCGACACACTAATGTGTTGTGACACACAGTTTGGAAAGCTCTGACATATACAGTCATCGTTGCTGTGGGTGGGGCTAGTTGAAGCTTAGTACACATTTACCATAACTCTTGTGGTATGTCCTATTTTTTTAATCCATTTTTTAATTAGCACTAAAACATTTTCCTGGCTTAAAAAAAAATTTAAAGAGATATAGCCCTATAATACAAAAATGCTATAATGTTATATTTTTAAATACTGACAAAAATACATTTTTTCCAGTCACTATTTTTAGCAACATTTTTAACAATGGTGACCAGAAAAGCTTTTTTTAAAGCAAACCATTTCCAAAAGATTACCGTATTTTTCTGTCTATAAGACGACCCCATGTATAAGATGACCCCTATTTTTGAGGACTCCAATTTAAGAAAATGGGGGGATATGGCCCCTGTGCATAAGAGACGCCCCCAAATTTTGGACATTATTTTTTAGGAAGAAAACCTAGTCTTATACACAGAAAAATACAGTAATATTGTAGCTTTATATATTATGGCACAAGACCTCTCTTTTCCTTACATGGGAGCTTAATACAGATGGGAGCTTAATACTGTAAACGGGCCATTCAGGTATCACAAATGGATTATTGGCAACAGTCTTAACAAGAAAATAACTTTCTTGGCTTTCCTCTGGAAATGGTAAATCTGGATTCAATGGGGGGAAAAACATGGGCTGGCATTTTAATGCTCTCGATGCCATATGGAGCCTGCGAAAAACTTGTATGCATGAGTAGCACCCATCTTAAAATAAACACCCATCTAGAAACACCCGGCACCTTTCCTGTTGCATGGCAGATGGGGATGAAACTCATTCGAATTTGTCCCTGGAGCATAAGTAGCAGGAGAAATGACTGCACAGACATGTCCTTCATCTGCTGTGGGATGAACTGGTAGAAAAAGCTGTGGGACAGACTGTATAGGAACAACCTGGTAACCCTCCTCTGATAGAACTGTGACCAACATTGTGATTGCCCTCTCTTGACCACAGATGGATGCATGGCATAGGGAGCTTCACCAAGGCCAGATGGACATCTGGGCACACCTGAAGCTCAAGCAGCTATGGGTTTTGTCTCATGCAGATGAAGTCATGAACCTGTGAAGATGTAGCTCTAATCTGCTCATAAATGTTAGGAACCCTTACCAAGCTATACTAGCAGGGCCTTCTTAAGCATATCCGGCGCCGTGGTGCAAAAATCCCTCCGGCGCCCCCCCCCCCCGTTTCCCAGTTGTTGACTTTTCCCCAAGCCTCTGCAGGGATTGCTCTTCTCCTGCGGAGGCTTGGGAAAGAAGCTGCAGCCTGCCAGCCATATACTTGGCGGGGCACAACTTCCATCCTAAGCTTCTACAGGAATTGCTCTTCTCTCGCGGAGGCTTGGGAGGCAACCTGCACACCCGCCAGGCATATGGTTGACAGGGCACAGCTGGTGGGTGTGCAGGGAAAGGAGAGGCCACTGGCAAAGCCGTGCAGCTCCCCCACTCGCTGGGGCGCCCCTGAGAGGCCAGCGCCCTGGCACAATGCACCAGTAAGCCCAATAGGAAAGACGGCTCTGTATACTAGTGTGTGAATGCTGGGCATTACATATTCCACTTTAAACAGAAAACAACAGGGACTTGGACTACTGATTCTGCACAGGATAGTAGAAGTGGCTGATTTGCTGTTGTCAGTTAAGTGTTGTCAAGACCCGAGTGATTTTTGTGAGGCTTGGTTCCTCAAGGAATCCTTTGTTCTATCCTGTCAACAAAAAGCCTGGTATAAGTTGTGACTCCCTATCAACTGGCTGCCTCTCCACTGATTGCTATCGTGAACATTACAAACCTAGGTCTTTGAGGTATAAACTAAACATTATTCTGATCAGTGGCAAAATTCAAATCATTGATATTTAACATGTATGTTATTTATTGCATTTATATACCAAGGAACTCAAGGCACCCCACTTTTTATCCTCACCACAACCCTGTGAGGTAGGTTAAGCTGAGAGATCGTGACTGACCCAGGGTCATCCAGTGAGGTTTGTGGCTGAGTGGAGATTTAAACTCTGGTCCTGGTTCAGTACGCTAACCACTATCCCACTGGCCATTTGGGAGTTTTTGTTTTATAGTTAGGGGAATAATGCCTTTAATACTCATTTTTTCTTTTCCACCAGTCCTGACTGCAGTTGCAAAGCTGTGGTTAGGATAAAAGTGAGCCAGGAGGCCATAAATCAGCCAGATTCAAGTTCCTTAACCTTTCATATTAACCTTTCGCATTGATTTGCATGACTGTGCTATGCTTTGCAGCTGTGAATCGTTCTGCAATAAATTTATCAGCTTCTGCTCTGTGAAGTGTGCACCCTTTATTGGCACTCTTTTTCTTGGCGACTCAGAAAAAAAAATCTTTCAGGAGAATTATTGGGATACTGATTGGGATATGTGACTATGAACCAAATGATCAGTCACTCTCCAAAGGGATCTGGTGGGAAAGCTGTATGTTTGTGAGTGGGGAAAGGAAATAAAAAAATCATTCCAGTAGCACCTTAGAAACCAACTATCTGAAGAAGTGTGCATGCACACAAAAGCTTATACCAATAACAAACTTAGTTGGTCTCTAAGGTGCTACTAGAAGGAATTTTTAAATTTTGTTTCGACTACGGCAGACCAACACAGCTACCTACCTGTAACTAGAAGTGGGGAAAGGAGTTCAGTTAATACAAAGGAAAACCTAATTCAATTAGTTCTTTCCTGGAGGGAAAAGGGAGCCAGCAGTTAAATCCACCTGAGGGTTTAAAATAACATGCCCACTTATACATGTACAATCAGAACCTTATTCCAGCAACACTCTGACAAGCATCTCTCTTGCTCTCTTTAAAAATTGGTTTGTTTAATGGGAACCATTATATGAACATAAGAAAAGTCCTGCTTGATAAGACCAAAGGTCCAATGAATCCAGAATCTTGTTCTTCATAGCAGCCAGTCAGATTCCACCAGGAAGTCTACAAGCAGCACATTGGAGGCAGTAACCCTTCCTGTTTTTGCTCCCCAGCAACTAGCTATCAGAGAGATATAATGTCTCTGATGATCTTTCCTTTTGTTTAGCCAGATGGTATGAAACTATGGTACTCTGATCTCTCTTACACAGCAGTAATTCCACTGGTGAAGGAAGTTATGCCCATGTCAAAAGGGCACGAGGGATGGATAGTATATTCAGGCCCTAGGAGTCATTTGAATGGCCAATTCCTTCTCACTTACTAAGCAACTCTAGTAATTTGTCCTTAAGTGCTTAGAGACACTGTTGTGTTGTCCTGTTCACCCTGGGGATTGCCAAGGGAATATTTAAATAGATTTGGGGGTCAATGCAAGGTGATTCACACTCCCCACTCCTGTTTAACTTGGCATTTGAAGAAAGTCATCAGAACCAGATTAGAACTTTTGATGTTGGTGTTCATCTGAATGGCAGCCACAAGCCTCTTGCAGATGCTGATATAAATTTAACAGCAGAACATTTGAACACATTTGAGGAACTGCTTCAAAGATGGACTTGCACAACAACAAAAATAGGTTTGAAAAATATTGGGAGCACATCCCATTTCTCAGTAATTAGTGGAATCTGGATGCTAAGAAGCAACACAACACATGGTCAGTCCTAGCTTTGTTCTTTGCATCTTTACAATGTCCACTAGGGATGGAAGAATCTGTCACTTTCGGTTCTTTCAGTTTCCAATCTTAAATTCAATTCTCCGCATTTCTACAGCAATTTGTATTGTGCATCCACAACCATCAGGAAAATCCATTACAGTGGTACCTCGGGTTAAGTACTTAATTCGTTCCGGAGGTCCGTACTTAACCTGAAACTGTTCTTAACCTGAAGCACCACTTTAGCTAATGGGGCCTCCTGCTCCCACCACGCTGCAAGAGCACGATTTCTGTTCTCATCCTGAAGCAAAGTTCTTAATCTGAAGCACTATTTCTGGGTTAGCGGAGTCTGTAACCTGAAGTGTATGTAATCTGAAGCGTATGTAACCCGAGGTACCACTGTATTTTCATGTGTATTTCTCCTAATGCACACATTTTTGCAAGCATTTTCTCCTAATATAATGCATCTTTGTATGCAGTTTTCACTTACTTATTTTTATTCATGCTTCCCCCTAATATATGCATTACTGGAAACATTGGTTGGAGAGGTGCATCACAAACTTTGGATAAGTGCACATTTCAAAGGATGGCTGTTTTTCAGTTCTCATGTTGTTTCAGAAAGTGTGAATTTGAGAAATTTGGCCTTAAATGTGAACTGAATTTCTTCCCCATTCCTAGTGCAACATTCTATCCCAGACAAAGAGAGCAAGACCAATCTGTTTTACCTACTCTCCTCTGCCCAGCTTCTTACTTTGACCTGGGGCTGATTCAGACTCCACAGACAATAGGAAGTGCTGGACTTCGTGGAGAATCACACCAGAACTTTATAGTATTTTAAAAATTAAAACCAAGCTGCTTAGGAATCTAAATCCTATATACAAAAGTGGAGTCACAGATACCTAATGTGATGCTTGCTTATGTGAGGATGGTGAAAATGAGGCAGGGCAAAAATAGTGACAGATATTTAGCAAAGGGATCATTCAAGGCATCAATAACCCAACAGTCTTCGTTCATAGTAGTCCTGGTGTGCAAATTGGTCATCCAACATGAGTATGACGTGGAAGACTAATCAAACCATTCAATAGATGGTTTCCTTTGAAGTTTCCCTCAGGGTAGCTGGCACTTGTTAACCAAAACCTCCTACAGTTTTATCTAGCAAAGCAAACGATGAGAGGTCTTAGCGCTGAAACAATCTCAATCTATTTTCAAATGGATTGAAATGGACAAGAAGCCCTGCTTGCTGGTGAAGGGGCTGGCCAAGCCTTCATAGTAGATCCTGCTTGTGTCTCATACTTTCATCATGTGTAAAAGCAAATTCATACTAGGCCTCTGTAGTGGTTTGTAGTGGAATGTAACATCTCACCACTCTGTGCAGGAAACACAAATCATGCACATGGTGGTGCCCAGATATGAGCAACTTGTTATGGGCAGGGAGCCAATGCAACATAAAAAGGCAATGCTCAACTCAGTGACCAATGCAAATGCAATCTGCAAATCAGGGATGGAATCCTCTGCTGCCAATTTTCTTGCTTTATAGCAGGCATCCCCAAACTCGGCCCTCCAGATGTTTTGGGATTACAACTCCCATCATCCCTAGCTAACAGGACCAGTGGTCAGGGATGATGGGAATTATAGTCCCCAAACAGCTGGAGGGCTGAGTTTGGGGATGCCTGTGTTATAGCTTTTGATCCAGTGGAGGCATCTCCTAACAGAAGAGAAGAGGCTACAGTGGAAGATTGGGAGGGTTGTGTGTGTGTCTCTTATGTCAGTGCCTCCTTTCCTGACCCGAAACCCTCCAGATATTTTAGACTTTGACTCCCATCAGTCCCAGCCACACAACATGGCTGTGAGGCTGAGGCTGATGGGAGTTGTAGTCCAAAAAATCTGGAGGACCCCAGGCTGACGAAGGCTGCTGTAGATCAAAAGCTATTCCACATGTGGAACAGCAGCACTGGATTTCAGCCATACTCTTATTCTTGATCCTGCTTTTTAGAGCATTACAATAAATTATACACTTTGTATCTTATTTTAAAAAGTTTAATATGCCATAGCTTTTGTTGTTGTTGTTGTTGTTGCATCTGGAAGCCAGCAAATACACAGTGGTTTCAAGGAGACAGCAGCAGCTGCCATAGAGTCAAGGGTTGTGAAAATGGGTCCTGGAGGCGTGGGCGTGATTTCACTGATGTCAGCAGTTCTACTGGAAACTGCGAGATTGCCCATGGCTAAAGTTGAGTGGGCTCATAAATGCTTGTGGAACACTAAAGAATAACTTCCACAGCGTATTTAAATAGTGCTCTTAAAAGTTCCCAATGAGAAACCAAAGCCTGGTCCACATTTGTTCAGCAAAACTATGACATAAGAATTTAATTCCACCGAAGTAGCACTGGCACTTGGCAACATCAGCCCACCACCATATACCTGCAGCACTATATTGTTACCAGAGCAATGAGACAAGTGTGAAGCAACTTACAGGGCTTTACAGAATAATGGGACCATAGGCATGTTGTTCAACCTTTGACAGAACCGGAAGTTTCTCTGGTCCCCCAAGGTTGCATGAAGTAAGCAATGTTTACAGAGCGCAGCTTCACCATTCATTTGAATGGCAGGTATAGTTGCAAAGGGCACGGAGAGATTTTCTGGGGCAAACACTAACTATAAGAAGTAGTTTAATAGCAACTATGAACAGGGTACTTGAGGCCGGTGTGAGTAGCAACTCGTAAATCTGGAACTGATTCTCTGAGGTGCTGTTGAATACTTTCAGCTCCCACTGAAGCCATTAGAATCTAGCATTTGGCACTTCATGAGTTTGGTTCAGCAACCTCACCAGAATCATTTTGTATATTGTAGTAGATGGAACTGATTTGGCTGGGACTAATTAAATTTGATTCCAAAATGGTCATTGTCATCTGACTTAATATGGAATGCAAACATGACTGAACGGTACAAATTAAAAAAGGGAGCAATAAGAAGATTCATTTGTCTACAACTCCAGCAAAAAATAAAGAAATCTAAATTTAAGAATCTTAAGGCAATGATTATTTCTTTGTTGGCGCTAATGTTCGCACGATCACATTCACTTAAAATATGTCATCTGGGAAGGGTTGAAGCTCACTGGCAGAGCATCTGATTTGTATGCAGAAGGTCCCAGGAGCAGTTTCTGACATCCACAGGTAGACCTGGGAATGTCCCCTATCTGAAACCCCAAAGCGATGTAGCCATTCAGTGTCAACAATAGATGGACCAATGGTCTGATTTTGTATAAAGCAGTTTCCTATGGGAGGAATTCAGTGCCACTCTACGGTGATCGCAAGCGCAAGCATTTTGGTTTCTTCCCCACACTGTTCTGGGGGTTGTCCCAACTCTCCAACTCAATTCCGTGTGGGGGGGGGGGTGGGGTGGGAGAGGAGAGCTCAGAAAGCCCCATTTTGTAAGCAGAAATCCTTGTGCAGTGCCTCTGCTAATGAGTCTCCCTGCTTGAACCTTCCCCTGTTTTCCTATGTTCTTCCTTACAAGACATGATAGCTCCTTTTGTTTTGGAGCAGTGAAATAACAAACACATCTTAAATCTGTAGGCCAGCCATTTTAATTCTGGATACCATGGAGACAAAATTGGGGAATGGAAATGTTTATTCTTATCACTGATCCTGAAACAAGAACCAGGGTGTCGTATTTGTTCCAGTTACAGGTAGGTAGCTGTGTTGGTCTGCCGTAGTCGAAACAAAAATTAAAAAAATCCTTCCAGTAGCACCTTAGAGACCAACTAAGTTTGTTATTGGTATGAGCTTTCGTGTGTATTCTGAAGAAGTGTGCACGCACACGAAAGCTCATACCAATAACAAACTTAGATGGTCTCTAAAGTGCTACTGGAAGGAATTTGTTTATTTTGTATTAGTTCCAGGTTAATCTATTGTGTAGTGTTTGATCCAGAGAAGTTGTGATGCACCTTAGTTCTGTGGATTTGGGATGGAGCAAACATACATTTTTATATTTCTTATCTGAGCACTACAGTTATATCATTAACAATAACTACTTAATGGATGACTGGTGAAAATTCTTAAGTCAGTTGTACACTTGGTGCAACTGGTGATCGATGTAATTTTTTCTGTTAAAAGCAACTGAGATTCTTTCTGCTATCACAGACTTCATGCTTGTACTCTGGAATCTCCTATACTGATGCTTGCTTTTCCTGGGTGAATCTGCCTATTTCAGTTTCTCCCAGTGTCTCTCCTTATGACAATCTTAACTTCAGTTCTCTACTGTCCCATATCAGTTTGCATTTTTTTTTATGTCCTAATGAAAATTCATCTGTGAATTTCCTCTAATATGCACAGGCTTGCACATGATTTTGCCTTGCACACACATTTCTGCAAAGCAACTCACCCAGATAGAATGCATTTTAAAGGTTGTTCGCTCCAATAAAAGCATTTTAATGCACACCTGATCCTAGTACACACGTTTTTGTGCTCCTAACTTTGATGGGAAAGGGCACTGCAAAATTCAGAGAAGTGTGAAGGATGGTTGTGTTTTGGTCTGTGTTTGATTCACCTTTAAGTGAGAACCCAATCAACTTTCTCCCCCATCCGTATATGATGCTAAGCCCCAAATGTAGGAAATGAACAAAACTATACCTTTTTTTAAAAAAGGTACCTTTTTTGCAGGTTCATTGTATGACTCTTCTAATACCCGTTGCATGATCTAGGATGGTCCCAGAAAGAGTGGACTAGCATGAGGTGTGTGTGTGTGGATGTCTGTGAATGGCAGAGATTTGATTACATTGGGTGCATGTTCATTTGCCTTTAAAACTACTCTGCTCCATAATCTAGCTTTGTGCTTTTATCTACAGGATGTATAACCAGCTTTATGTCAAGGATTTGTTAAATGTGTTAAAACCAGTAAAATAAATTAATAACCCTGACAAATGTTAAAACCCTAGCCCTTAATACCACTGTATCTCTGGTTATCAAAAGCCAGCAAAACAATGGGGAAAGTTAACTTTCATTAGCAAATTAGAATTCTTGCGGTCAGTTTTGCATAATCACATAATCACAGAGCCAGTGTGGTGTAGTGGTTAAGAGCGGTAGTCTTGTAATCTGGGGAACCGGGTTCACGTCTCCGCTCCTCCACATCCAGCTGCTGGGTGACCTTGGGCCAGTCACACTTCTTTGAAGTCTCTCAGCCCCACTCACCTCACAGAGTGTTTGTTGTGGGGGAGGAAGGGAAAGGAGAATGTTAGCCGCTTTGAGACTCCTTAAAGGGAGTGAAAGGCGGGATATCAAATCAAATCCATCTAGGTTTCTTTTGACTCTCCATGGTGAAAGGAGCTGCTATGCCTTTCTTTTTTAAGAACCACACTTTCTGCGCGCACACGCGCGTGCGCGCGCGCGCACACACACACACACACACACACACACACAGAGCTTTGAACATTTACCTCTCTACAGGAGGGGAATTGCCACACAAAGACAGAAGACGACGCAGTGAGTGCTAGCATCCTTGATTTCCTGCTACTTACATGAATAAGGAGTAGCTAATGAGTGACAATAAGTAAAACAGTAGCTTTGTGTTCCACCTAAGCTAAAATTAATCAATGTAGCATTTGCAAATACGAAAAGACTTATTTGGCTTATATCACCGTTCAGCACCTCAGATCTTGTTTCTTCACCAGCTGAGTCAAGCGGCAGTGACTATTTTTCAAGTGGAAGCAGCCGAAACACCAAATTAGGCCTGGCCAGTTTGAATAAATGTTCTGTGCTCTGTAGGAGAAGGCACACAGCTTTGCTTCCCATGATTCCTCAATGCAAGCAAATGGCTGTTCCTGACTCAGTAGATTTGATACTTAGTAAAGCTCAGCTAGGGTATTCCCAGTAAGAGGCTTGCATGGGATCTTTGTTCTTCTGATTAAGACTGCGGTGCAGCTGTTTCATGCATGCTATGGCAAAGGGCACTGAAGCAGCATTTGAAAGCAGATATCCAGAAAAAAGGAGAGGTTCATGAGATTTATAAAGGAAATTGGGATTTAAGTAATACTTTTGTTCTTGAGACATTTAATTTGGGATTTAGGATGTGTAATGAAGACCGAACATATTTATGACATTTCTCCATCATCATCATTGTTATTACATTATCTTCACCATTACCACCGAGTTTTCTTATTTTGTCGCTGAAGCTCCGAGGCCAATTTATGGACAGAGATATTCATGAACTGCAAGATTTTTGTAAGAATCAAGCCTGTATTCATATTCATCCTCGTCGTGTGAATAAAAACAGGTTCCCTCCTGAGGATGTGGGGAATGTCATCCTTGTGAAATCCATATTGCCATTTAGAAGTCAGCTCGGGGAACAACTGAGCTTGTAAGCTCTATTTGGTGTTGTGTTTGCTGCTGGAGAATCAAACCACGTGCTTGGAAACTGCACCGAGTAAACCAGTCTGTGTTGACCCATTCAACCATGTTCTATCACCATAGCGGTGAAGCAATGTCATTTCTACCATGCAGATATCATGGAACCTTTGGGTGCATCCAGAGGGAGGTTTTGAATAGGGGCAGATGTATATTTGGAGTACACCCATCTCTCACAGTTTGTACACTTTTGTGCCTTCGACCATAGTAGTCCCTGGCCTATCCCATCTGCCCTGTGAGGCATGGCGAGCATACAGTGATTGGCGCCCACCTAGTCATCACGCATGTAGTGCCATTGTAACAAAGAGAAAGGGGAAGTACCTACATTGTCCAAGTATCTACTTTCCTAGATGTTTGTGCTTGTGCTTTAGTGCACAGTTGTCAAATGCACTACCAGCAAGCACTGCACTCCTAACCACATTTATTTGAAACCAAATGCCACTTATTTCAATGGCATTTACTTTGATTGAAGAGTGCTTAGGCTCGCACTCATAGGACACAAAATTGAATTTACCTGGTATCCACTACACTCCTGTTTTGGCTTTGAACTGTTGAGAATGGAAGCACAATAAAGAATGGGTGGAATCCAACGTAGGGTATGTGTGCACCTATGCATGAGGTATGTGTGCATAGAATGAGGTCTGATTGAGCAACTAGACTTCCCCCCTCTCACCTTCCCCTGTGTGCCCCCTCTGCTCACCCCTAAACATGCATACCCTCCAACATTTCTCCAATGAAAATAGGGACGTCCCATTCCATAATGATAATTTTACTATTTATACCCCACACATCCTACTGGGTTGTCCCAGCCACTCTGGGCAGCTTCCTACATAAATAAAAACATAATTAAACATTAAATATTTAAAAAACTTCCCTCTACAGGATTGCCTTCAGGCAGCTGGGGGGGGGTGTCAGATAACTGCATACCCTCCAACATTTCTCCAATGAAAATAGGGACATGCTAAGGAAAAGTGGGACATTCCGGGACCAAATCACAAACCAGGATGGCTTCTCTAAATCAGGGGCATCCCTGGAAAATAGGGACACTTGGAGGGTCTGACCCTGTTCTGGGTATTCACTAAACCCCCCAGAGAAGATTTAGGTGGTATTGGGGGGGTGCGTCCAGAGGGAGGAGAGAGAGGAAAAGTGGAATCTCGCCTAATGCCTTCAAAGCAAAGAATATGATGGGGGGAAACTCTATTTTGGTAATGCTCCTGTCAAAGAGAAGACCTCAGGAGGGTAATGCTGAGAGCAGCACAATCATGGGGATTAAATATAATATAACTGGAGCACCCTCAATGCAGTTTTGACCTCTAATTTGTCAGTGGCATTATTTGGCAATTGAAATGCTCAAAATATACCACAAAGGTCTGTATGTGTATGTGAAGCTTTCTTGAACTTTGATCTGCTTTAGGTCAAACAATATTAGGTCAAACATTACAACGCAGGTGGCAACGTGAAGTAAATGTGAATATTCTGTGAAGCTTTGCAGAGCATCACGGACTTCTTCAGAAATGCAATTCTCTGAAATGGGGAGCCGTGCTTAGGAAGCAACAATGTCTCCCGATATATGGGAAGCCCAAATATGGCTTCTGGGTGAGGATTGAAATACTATGATGCTGAGAATCAGCATTTTCATAACTGAGAAAACACTTTCTGGATCTCCAGATATTTTAATTAAAGAAATGCAAGCTGCCCACACCCAGGCTATTTTAGCAGTCTGCAGGAAAATCATGCCCCACCCCAATTAAACAGGCCTCTACAGCTGTCCTCTAGTGACTGAACAAGACTTGTGTCCCTAGTTGAAAAGGGTACCCCATCTATCAGAAAGGAGAAGATGATTTTAAAATACATTTGATAGGCAGATTTAAGGAACAGACTATGTAGAGTCCAGAACCATCATTTTAATAAAACACTTTACTTTTAAACTTATTTAATTCCGTTCTAAGTTCCAGCAGTTCATTTTAGGACTAGACAGAAAGATAGCATAAGCTGCTATTATCCAATTTTATAGTTAAGGCAGGAGGATCTTGCAAACTAAAGTTTGGGGCATTAGAAAATCCGAAACTCTAATTGGGAAAAGCCAGTGGATCATCATCCCCCCAATTTTTTTTGAGGGTTCACAACTTGCATCTCAGTTCTGCTTCAGCTTCACTGGCTTTTCCATAAAGCTATAAATCCAGATTCACTTGTAATTCCTGGTGTCCTAGATTAAATATGAACTTCTATTCAATGGAAATTCTTCTATTCTTGAAATTAAGTCATGAAGTTATGATTTCAATTTTCAGTTCTTCCAATATACCTGAAGGAGCGTCTCCACCTCCATCGTTCTGCCCAGACACTGAGGTCCAGCTCCGAGGGCCTTCTGGCAGTTCCTTCACTGCGAGAAGCCAAGTTACAGGGAACCAGGCAGAGGGCTTCTTGGTAGTGGCGCCCACCCTGTGGAATGACCTCCCACCAGATGTCAAAGAGAACAACAACTACCAGACTTTTAGAAGACATCTGAAGGCAGCCCTGTTTAGGGAAGCTTTTAATGTTTGATGGACTACTGTATTTTACTATTTTGTTGGAAGCTGCCCAGAGTGGCTGGGGAGACCCAACCAGATGGGCGGGGTACACATAATATTTATTTATTTATTTATTTATTTATTTATTTATTTTACTACATTTACAAAATGAATCACACCACGCACAAACCAATCCAATGCTCATTCCTGAGCACAATGATTTGGATTTAAGTAATGCTCCAGCGGGAAGGTAAATGGCATTTCTGTGTGCTGCTCTGGTTCGCCAGAAGCAGCTTAGTCATGTTGGCCACATGACCTGGAAGCTGTACACTGGCCCCCTTGGCCAGTAAAGCAAGATGCATGCCGCATCCCAGAGTCGTCCGCGACTGGACCTAACGGTCAGGGGTCCTTTTACCTTTACCTTTGATGCTTTGGTATTGAAATAATTGAAACCCACTTGGAGCTGGACATTCTCCCCCCTCAAATTTCTATGTTTTTGAGCCAGGAACTTTAGACTGAGATCAAAAGATTTACTTTCAGGTGCACCAGGCTGCTCAGTGGTTGTTTTAAAAACAGTAGATCCCCATCCCATGTCACAAAGTTGTTTTGGGTAGTCTTTTCCATTTTAAATGCAGGTTGCAATGTGGCATGATGACTACTGCTTTTAAAAATACGAGCCTAAAGTCCCCATAGAGGTGCAGAGAATTAGACAGTTATTTGAATCCTGCCCTTAGACATTTTGCTGCCTGAGGTAGAGCAGAAAATAGCCCTCCCTGTGCTGTGCTCCCGGTGCATAATAGCCAAGGCCAGTCAACTTTTTTTTGGCACACAAAATGGGGAATCCTACATGCACGTTCTCCCTCCCCGGCAGCAAAAATACCATAATAGCAGACTAAAAGCACAAGCCTAACCATGTCTACCCAGACAAAAGTCCTATTGAATTAAATTGGACTAACTTCCAGGTGGGGACGCAGGTGGCGCTGTGGGTTAAAGCCTCAGCGCCTAGGACTTGCCGATCGAAAGGTCGGCGGTTCGAATCCCTGCGGCGGGGTGCGCTTCCGCTGCTCGGTCCCAGCGCCTGCCAACCTAGCAGTTCGAAAGCACCTCCGGGTGCAAGTAGATAAATAGGGACCGCTTACCAGCGGGAAGGTAAACGGCGTTTCCGTGTGCGGCTCTGGCTCGCCAGATGCAGCTTTGTCACGCTGGCCACGTGACCCGGAAGTGTCTCCGGACAGCGCTGGCCCCCGGCCTCTTGAGTGAGATGGGCGCACCAACCCCAGAGTCTGTCAAGACTGGCCCGTACGGGCAGGGGTACCTTTACCTTTACCTTTACCTTTAACTTCCAGGTAAATTGGGTTAGGATTACAACCTAAGTAACTAATAATTTGCTGCTGAAAGCCTGAATCTGCAGCCTGATGTGGTTGCCTCATTTTGCTTAATGGTAAGATTGGCCCTGCCTGATCCCAGCATTAATTTTATTCAGGATTTTATCAGGGACCTAGGAAGTTGCTATACATTGAGCCAGGCCGGTGGTCTCTCAAGCTCAATTCACTGACTTGCAGCAGCTCTTCTGGGTTTCAGAAAGGCACCCCACCCAAGCCCTATTTGGAAATGTCACAGGCTGCACCTGAGATCTTAGGTGCACAACATCCGAACTCTACCACTGAACTATGAGATAGGAAAATGGGAGTGGTTTTTGTTTTGTTTTGTTTAACTTCAGAACCATAACTACATACCGTGCACAGAGTATGTGTAATAAAATCCCAAAGGGCTGATTTTCTCTAGGGTAAGCAACGTCAGGATTTGAAGCGGGGGGAGAGTAAAGGGAAGGGAATGCTTAACCTGTTTCCTTGCCTGTTGCTTCATCACTCTGGGTAACCTGTCAAAGCCATTCCAGCCACTCACCATCTCGCAGTCAGAGCACAAAATGTGCACTTCTCTCAAAAGACTCATATGAAACTCTACTGGGGAGGAAATGGCTGGGTTTGAAACAGCAAGTGGGGAAGGGTTAAGTCTCTTCCCCCCTGACACAGTGTCACCATTCCAAATCTGCCTCTGAAGCTGCAAGTAGCTATTGGCTTTTGACACATGCATATGCATAGAGAACATACCTCTGTCCTCAGAAAGATACAGAGAACATGGAGGTGATTCACACAGTTCCCATCAGCTGTTGTTTCATGGCTAAACCCATGACTGCCTCTCATTTTTGTGAAGGTTTGAAAGTCTTTGGAAGAATAAGGGCTTCGAATCCTAGGACGGCCCACACAATCTGCACACTGAATCATCCATGGAACCAGGAAACATATGCGTAGCTGATGTGAAACTACTGAAAATGTGGAATGGTATTGGGGAGAATTATACAGTAAGCCCACAATTTATTCAGAAGTTACATTCCAGGAATCTCGCCTAAAGCCAAAACCGTGTATAGTCAAAACCCATTGGGTTCAACGGCAGGCGGGATTGCCCAAGTCATTTTCCCCAGACCCCCTCCTCCTGCCCCCTTTATTTATTTACAATTTTTGCCGCGCACCTAAGGCTGAATGCACACAAGTTAAATGGGCGCAAGTTTCAGGCTTACTGTGTTCAATTCCAGTCCATCCTCCAGCTTTCCTTCTTTGGATGACTTTTAGTTGGCTAGAAAGAATACAGAGAACTGCTGCTTGACTCCCCCTTCTTCATCAAAAAAACCCAAATCAAACCACCAAGTTGTTCTGCACCTGGGGTTCATAGAGAAGTCCCTTATCTCATCTGCCCTCCCCATCATCTGCATCTGAAGATCCAACTTTCCCACACTCCCTGTTGCACATTTCTATCCTAAAGAGACTCGACTTAAAGTTGATTTAGGAGAACAAATCCATCTTAAGAGAACAATACTCTATTAATATTCCAAATGGTTTCAGCTTAGCAGTTTTGCAGCTATTGCATCTAAATATTCGATTGGGATTAAGCAGCCACAACCTAGAATAGAGCTCACCTCTCATGTCCCCCCTCAACAGAAAAAAGAAAAGAAAAAAGCAAGCAAGCAAGAAAAAAAGGGTTTCTTTCTTTTTTCCTGCACAATATGGAAAATGTCTACGATATAAAAAAGCAAAAGACACAACACACAGAGGCCCTGACTCTACTGCCCTGATAATTCAGGAGGATATTTCAAGTTACAAGTTTGTTTACCTTCTAGAAAAGTTAATTAGATTCTTTTGATCTCACAAGGGAAACCACAAAGTAAATTTTCTTAGAGTCGTAGTGAAGCCAAAGCTGAAGTTACTCTCCTGACTTTGGATATTCATTAAAACAATTCAATTTGATTTTTAATTTAAAGAAAACATTTTACAATTTTCCCTTTGCTTATTATTAAGAACCCCCTTTGTCCTTAGGCTTGGATATAAAAGCTTTCTTTTCCTTCCTAGAAGCCAACACTAAGCAGTTTAATAACCTGTCTTAAGGCTGTGTTAACTACACGTACAAACAAGCTTGTGCAATGACAACAAATTTATACTCCTAAAAATATTATGACAAATTAAACTTCTTTGTGTTCTATGTACTAATGATGCCTGAATCAAGCTTACATTTGCATCTTCAAAACATATATTACAACTTCCAAAGAAACCCACTATTTCAAACTCAAAACCATTAAATTATATTTTTAAAGCAGGAAAGTGGCAAAAGTTATTCTCCTTAGGAGGTAGAGCAAATAATTTTTTTTTTTTAACATGTGGAATTCACACTGTTCAGAGACTAATTTTGATAATACTTGCTACAAGATTTTGGGCACCAAGACATGAATGCTTTGCATACATAGAGAAAAGACATCGATAAAGGCTCTTTCATTGTTAAAAATGGACAAAACGTAAAAAATAGACAGCAGAGAAACAAAAATAGGAATACCAAATAAAGTGAGAGGAATGATAACAACATAAAAACATTGGTTTTAATGTAAGGTGTAAATTACTCTGACCTACATAAAAATCAAAAGAGGAAAAAGATGAACAATAAATGCAAAACAGGATGTGAATTTTCACAAATATTTATGTAGACTTCATTGCAAAGCAATAGATATGCATGCATGTATTTATATCCAAGCCATAAGTAAAATATACAACTACTCAGATGCTCCCACACAAAACTGGCAAACAAGAATGAATGATTAATAAGTGATAATACATAAGCACCAGCATAAATTTATGTTGATGGATAATATCTTAGTGTATTTACTTAGAAGGTTATTATTTTTAATTATATAAAGTGTGAGGTTTTGTGTGTGCATGCGCAGAGGGTTAATTAGATGACGAGTAACACGTATTCTTCATTGTTGCCAATTTTTAATCAGCAAAATGGGCCACACAAAAGAAAGCCAAATATTTGTCTTGGTGGTTAAACACTGACTATTTGAATCTTGAACCCTTGCTCCTATTAGCAATGAGACTGGAAAACCACACTGTGCCTTGTAAACCATTCTATTTACATATTTTTCCATACATTGCATTTTTAATTCCACAATCTCATTTAAAGATAAGTGGCCCTGAAAATACCCAAATTTTAGTCAGCTTTTAAAGAATCGTACTCTATCCCTAAATAATTAAAAATGCTTTGAATTGCATTTAGTTATTATTTCAATTGCACCGATGTCTTGATCGGTTCAGATCAAAAGGCAAGCGAAACAGATGGTGTATTAGACTCCCTTGTCTTCCCTGCAAATATTATTTTGAATAGTGATCTTCCCCCACATGATTATTCACTAGTCAGAGAAAAAGCCGTCAAATTATTAAGTTAGCTTTAAAAGGTGGGGGAGAGGAAACCATAAACAGCACCATAAAAACTGTCACTTGATCTTTTTAACAAATGAAAGAAATCAGAGAGAAAGTTACATACAACCTACAGGGCGGAGAAGATGACCAAAATGAACAGTATGCCTCATCCCCACTGCAGCTCCATCTTAAAAGACAATGAACTTACCCAGGAAAGAAAGCAAAGTATCAGACCCTACCTTTGGTAGATGAAAAGGAACGGGGGACTGTGTTCCAAAAGTGTATATGACTTAGACTGCCAATATGGTTTGCCTTACCTTAAAATCTATACATTTCTAACCAAAACAGCTTGGAGCAATTCACATAAAACAGACCCAAATGTTGCCCATTCATGTACAAAGATCAGGTTTCTGTCTCAGCTCAGCCTGTGATATCAGGGTGGGTTTTTTCTTTTTTTTTTGGGGGGGGGGGGAATATATATATGTATTCTTATGTTTCCAGTCCTTCCAACATACTTTTTTCATCTTAGGAAAAAGGTCTCTTTTTCTGGTGTGTGGAAAAGGTTTCAGACTTGTCAGGACGCTGGTCTTTTCAGTACAATTTAGCTTTCACTTGATCATTTGCAAGGCTCGAACGATTTGCTGTGGTCACCGGCTCTTGATTATGAATATTGTTGCAGATACATAAAGTTTACTACAAGCAGTAAATATGTCAGGTTTTGCCATGAGGTTTACTAATAAGGAACGGTTACATGGGGATTATTAATGGCAAAGATAATCTTTTCAATAAGGGCTCTTGCTCTCCCATTCTCTCTCCCTCTCTCTCCCTCTCCCCAGGAAAAGCTTAGTTCAGGGGCATTCCTTAACAAGGAAAATGCAAGCATTTGACTCTTGGAAAAGTTTGCTTCAGGCGATGCAAGGAATGTTGGGCATAGGACTTCTGTTCTTGGCTCCCTTCTGACTTAATGTGACTCTGTCTTTCAGCACTATTTGAAATGCCTTTTTAGTTTTATTAATACGTTTGGTTTAATACAGCTTTTTTCTAAGAGTCTTTGACTGTACAAAATTGATGGATTGCCAGGGGACACTTCCCAGTTATTTGCTTAGGTGTTTCCTTGGGTCAAAGTAATGGATAATGTGGATGTTGTTAACTGGTACGCTTTCCCTTTTCATCCGAAGGATTTTGTTTTTTGTTTTTTAAAAGGGACTGTGCACAATCCACCCAAAGTCAGGCACTTTTAAGTCCCATTAATTTCAGCGGGGAGGGATTTAAGCAGGTTGAAATAAATGGGCCTTAAGACTGCTGCATGTTGGCAGGATCATACCCGCAGTTAGGAAGTAAGTGAGCAGACTTTTCGCCCTTGTTGTAGTTAGGATGCTGCACTATAGTATGCAATCACTTTCTTGTGACAACTCAACAATTTTTATTTGCTTTGGTATTCATTACAGTGACAATAAACATGTTGACCTCATCTGGTGTTAATGTGGTTATCATATGGTTGGTTGCCCGGAGAATTCTATGCACATTTAACATTAATTAAATGCATCATTATACACTGGGTATGCATGGAAGGGGAGGAAAAACTCATGGAAAAAGCCTTTCCTGGACTTAAATCCTCGTTTAAATTTATTTCCAGAAACTTACCGAAGGTGTTCAGGAGGATAGACAGGCTTGAGTCACTTGAGCCATTTCTCGGAAACCAATATTGAAAATTCAGTTCTTTCTTTAAAAAAGAAAGAAAGAATGGAAAATTATTATTTAAATAGTTTAGAGTGGCCAGGAGGTAGCTCTCAGTGATTTGATGTAGATCAGCAAAGATTTCTGAGACTCAGTTTTTTAAGAATGGCAGCAACAAAATAAATTTCCATTAAATTATACTTCTGAAATAAAGGAAGATCTCTCTGTGTGGTATCTGGAACAGATTTGTGTGTGGAAGGACAGTGAGCTTGGTTCAGTTTTTGCATGCTCAAAACAAATTCCTGGGCTAACGATTTTTAATGGGAAGTGTGTAGACCTGGTTGGTAGATCCACAAGATTCAAGTCTGTGCACCTCTGCTGCTATGCATGAATTGACTAACCAGTGCAGTGCCGCTGAATTAGTTCATCATGACTTTGAAGGCTATTAATACTCTGATAATATTTTAATTAGGCATTGTTCTCATGCATTGTCTTGTTAACTGAATGGTTCTTAAAAACCCCCAGCCAACTGCAGAATCACAGGAAATCCATACTTTTGCTATATTTGATTTTGCTGCAGTTCTGTGCCTTTTTGACAGAGGTGCAATAGGCAGAACAGAGGTGTCTTCCAGCTATCACATTCATATAAGTCTTCTTTCACAGGACTTGGCTGGAGAGTGGTCTGTCCATTGCTTTTTGGGGTATTGTATGGGTTGTTCTGATACCTACAATTCACATGGGTGGCTGTTCATTATTGTTATTATTTAATACCTTTATATACCACCTTTACCTTCCAAGGATCTCTAGGGGATGTACATGGTTCTCCTCCTCATTTCATTCTCACAACATCCTCACAACCTACCTCCTGTGAGGGAGGTTAAGCTAAGTGATGGTGACTGGCCAGCGAGGTTCATGGCTGAGTGGGGATTTTTTTTTTGTATTTTTATTAAAGATTTTCTTGATTTAATGTCTCTCTCTTGTATTTTTTCCATGTAACATTTTTACAAATCAGTTTCATTTGTTGAGACATTAGGAAGAAAAGGGGGAGAGGGGTGGAGGGTGGGGTTGGGTGGTGATGTTTCTATTTTGCTTAACGTATGTAGGGTTCGGTGTCAGTGTTGCTTGTGCAGGTTCTCTGCTGTTCACTTGTGTTCCTTTGGTGGTGAGAGGGGTTGGGGTTGGCCTTATTTGTTTGTGATTGGCTGTGGTGATCTTTGTTTTCATGTGTGAGTGGGGTGTGTGTGTGTTTTGGGCTGAGTGGGGTTTTGAGCCTTGCTCTCCCAGATCCTGGTCCAGCACTCTAACCATTACACCACACTGGCTCATGCCAACCATGCCCCAAATGAGGAACATGCTGTTTATCTGTGGCAGACATCTTAATCCTAACCAAATTCTCTAGACAAATGGGTTACAATTCCTGCACAGGTCTGTCATAATGTAGACATAGACCAGATTGGTTCCCCCCACTGAGAGATTCTGTGATTTTTGAAGGCTGGTTCTCAGCACACACACACATGTCCGTTATTTGATTTCGCATCACTTGCTTTCACAGTACAGTGGTACCTCAGGTTAAGAACTTAATTTGTTCTGGAGGTCTGTTCTTAACCTGAAACTGTTCTTAACCTGAGGTACCATTTTAGCTAACGAGGCCTCCCGCTGCCACTGTGCGCCGGAGCACAATTACTGTTCTCATCCTGAAGCAAAGTTCTTAACCTGAGGTGCTATTTTTGGGTTAGTGGAGTCTGTAACCTGAAGCATCTGTAATCTGAAGCGTCTGTAACCCGAGGTACCACTGTACTTGAAGACTGACATTGTCAATTTTCAACAAAACTGAAGGTTAGTAGATTCAGCACAGACAAAAGAAAGTATTTCTTTTCAAAGCACGTAGTTAAACTATGTAACTCAATTCCTCATGGCCACCAATTTGAATGGCTTCAAAAGAGGGTTAGACAAATTCATGGAGGATGAGGCTTCCAATGGTTACTAGCCATGGTGACTATATTCTGCCACCACTGTTGGAGGTAGTACTGTTTCTGAATACTGGTTGTTGGAAACTGCATGAGAGGAGAGTGCTGTTATGCCCAGGTCCTCCTTATGGGCTTCTGATAGGCATCTGGTCAGCTACTGTAAGAACAGGATGCTGGACCAGATGGACTCTGTTTCCTTAAAAAAACTCAATTCCTCTCAATCATCTTCACACTTCAGCCAGTATTATGTAGGGGTGTGTGTGCATATGGAAATCCAAATTCAAATCTTTCCTTAGTTAACACAGTGTCCTGTGGCACAAGTCACTCGCAATCAGACTTATTTCAGTAGCAAGGATCCTGTACGTGGAGGAGTTATGGTACCCTCTTGGAAGATAACTGTCTTCCTGCACAACAAGGGCAGGTTTAATTTGTGCCAGAGGTAACCAGGGCTCCATCCTGGCAACTGCTTCAGTGCCAGTACAACAACAAGAAGGAGAAGAAGAAGAAGAAGAAGAAGAAGAAGAAGAGGAGGAGGTGGAGTTTGGATTTGATATCCCGCTTTATCACTACCCGAAGGAGTCTCAAAGCGGCTAACAATCTCCTTTTCCCTTCCTCCCCTACAACAAACATTCTGTGAGGTGAGTTGGGCTGAGAGACTTCAAAGAAGTGTGACTAGCCCAAGGTCACCCAGCAGCTGCATGTGGAGGAGCAGGGAAGTGAACCCGGTTCACCAGATTACGAGACTACAGCTCTTAACCACTACACCACACTGGCTCTCTACAACATGCTGGGACAAATGAAGGAAGGAAAGTCAAAATCTGAAAAGGTGCAAAACGTGCTACAGAGAATCTACACACATCATGGATTAGGAATCCACCAAGCAGGGGGAAGTGTCCTAAGGAATGTGGCATGTGCCAGAGAGATTTTAAAAAGAAAATACAGAAACTAGATAGAAATTAAGCATTGCCTTCCAGATAAAGTCTATGAGGGTGTTAGTCTTGAATGTATAGATCCAGATATCTCTAGAAGCAGGAAAGGTTTTTCAGCCTGAGGGACACAATTCCCCTCAGGAGCCACATGTCAGTGGTGGGTGGGGCCAGAGGCAAAAGTGAGCAGTACAATGGAATGGGCAACAGGTTATATTCCAGCCACACAGAAATAAAGGGTCTGTACACACAATCCCATGCGCACACATCTTTCCACACATCTCTGTCCATGTAAGCATGAGGCATGATCACACTTCCAGCAAGGCAAGAGGACTATTCACAGTCATGGATTCCCACAGAAATAGTCCTGGGAACTGTAGCTTGTTAAAGCCACTGGCAGTTGTTAAGAGACCCCCTATTACCTTCAAAGTGCTACAATTCCCAGAGTTCTCTGGGAAGAGGATGGGAATAGGGATTCTTGCAGCAGCTGTCAGCACCCTTAACTAACTGCAGTTCAGGATGCTTTCAGGGAAGCAACAGCTGTTAATGTGTTATAATAGTGCTTTAAATTTATAGTGTGGATGCAGCTTTAGCTTTTAAGGTATCATAAGGCATTTTGTTGGATTTGTTACAACAGATTAAGGTGTCTAGAAACTATAGGGGAGGAAATCCACCTGCATCAATGTAGATCTTAAGGTGAGTGCTGGCTGGAGTTTTCATTTAAACCAAAAGAGCTTTCCTAGATGCCTTTATCACACTCATTCCCAAGCATGACTCCGACTTGACACAAGTGAAAAATTATAGGCCAATTTCTCTGCTGAACACAGACTACAAGATATTTGCTGGAATATTAGCAAAAAGATTAAAAAAGATTCTGCAGGAAGTTATACATGCAGATCAGGCAGGTTTTCTTCCAGGCAGACAGATGAAAGATAATGTTAGAAATATAATAAATATTTTGGAATATCTGTCTGCCAGGAATGAGAAACAAGCTATACTAATGTTTGTGGATGCAGAGAAGGCTTTTGATAATATATCGTGGGAATTTATGCTAAAAAATTTGGAAATGATGGAAGTCGGAAATGACTTTTATAATGGAATAAGGGCAATTTACTCAGAACAAAGAGCCAAACTGATTGTAAATAATATTCTCACAGAAGAAGTCAAGATACGAAAAGATACCAGACAGGGGTGTCCTCTATCGCCACTGTTATTTATAACAGACCTGGAAGTCCTTTTGTGCTCAATAAGGAATAATGAAATAATAAAAGGAGTAACAGTCGGTCAAAATGAATATAAAGTTAAAGCCTTTGCCGACAACCTAGTAATAACGATTGAAAACCCCCAAAATAGCTTAAATGAGGTGTTAAATGAAATTGACCAATTCGGTAGAGTGGCTGGATTTACGCTAAACAAGAGGAAAACCAAAATAATGGTTAAGAACATAGATCAAAGTCTGGTAGAAGAAATGCAAAGAGAATCAGGGATTGAAGTGGCTAAAAAGATAAAATATCTAGGAATTTGGCTGACCCCCAAAAATATCGACTTATATCAGAACAACTATATACCGGTGTGGAACGGCATTAAGAAAGACTTAGAAACTTGGAGTAGAATGAAACTGTCTTTTTGGGGCAGAATATCAACGATTAAAATGTGTGTGCTTCCAAAGATGCTATTTCTGTTTCAAACGATCCCTATAATCAGGGGAACAAGCGTGTTCAAAGAGTGGCAAAGAATGATTTCAAGATATATCTGGCAGGGCAAGAAGCCTAGAATACAATTTAAGTTACTAACAGATGCCAAAGAAAGAGGCGGTTTTGCCCTGCCGGACTTGAAACTATACTATGAAGCGTCTTGTCTCTGTTGGTTAAGGGACTGGATAAAACTAAAAAACAACAAACTATTGGACCTAGAGGGTTTCGATAATAGATTTGGTTGGCACGCCTACTTATGGTTGGAGAAGAAGAAAACTCATAAGGGTTTTGATAATCATATTTTCAGGAGCTCCATATTGGAAATATGGGAGAGGTACGAAAATATATTGGAACCTAAAGTTCCGCACTGGTTGTCACCATTAGAGATATTGAGTGTAAAGAAAATTAATATGAGAGGAAATTGGATAACTTATGGTGAGTTAGTAATGAAAGAGGGGGGGAAATGGAAAATGAAGCCATATGAACAAGTTAAAGATTATGTGTATGATTGGTTGCATTATCTTCAGGTAAATGAAAGGTTCAAAATGGACCTCAAAGAGAGGGGATTTACAGAGAAAGAATCGAAATTTCAAACAGAGATAATTGATAATGATGTTAAGATATTGTCAAAAATGTACAAAATACTTTTGGAATGGCAAACAAAAGATGAGGAGATAAAGTCGGTCATGATTCAATGGGCCAGAGATTTTGGTTATAATATACAATTGGATGATTGGGAAAAGGTATGGAATGATAATATGAAATTCACTGCATGTACGGCGTTAAAGGAAAATATTATGAAAATGGTTTACAGATGGTATATTACACCCGTAAAGTTAGCAAAAATGTATAAAACATGTAATAAGTGTTGGAAATGTAAAGAAAAAGAAGGTTCATTTTTTCATATGTGGTGGGAATGTAAGAAGGTAAAGGGTTTCTGGGAAATGATATACAACGAATTGAAAAAAATGTTTAAATATACATTTGTTAAAAAACCAGAAGCCTTTTTGTTAGGAATAACAGGAAGAGAGATAAAAAGATGTGATTATAAACTGTTTCAATATGCAGTTACAGCGGCAAGAATACTAAAGGCCCAAAAATGGAAACAAGAGGAATGTATAATTTGCTGTTGAAATGGAATACACAAGATGAAACGGTTAAATCTTCAATGATTAAGTGGGCACAGGATATTGGTCACAACATTTTGTTTGCTGACTGGGAAAAGTTATGGACCACTGGGATGAAATTTACGGCATGCAATGCCTTAAGAGAAAATATTATGAAAATGATTTACAGGTGGTACATGACCCCAGCCAAACTGGCAAAAATCTATCATTTGCCCGATAATAAATGTTGGAAATGCAAAGAAACTGAAGGAACATTCTTTCACCTTTGGTGGACGTGCCCAAAGATTAAGGCTTTCTGGGAAATGATATATAATGAAATGAAAAAGGTATTTAAATATACCTTCTTGAAGAAACCAGAGGCCTTTCTCCTGGGCATGGTTAGCCATGTGGTGTTAAAGAAGGACAGAACTTTGTTTATGTATGCCACAACAGCAGCAAGGATTCTTATTGCAAAGTATTGGAAGACACCAGAGCTACCCACCTTGGAAGAATGGCAGATGAAAATGACAGACTATATGGGACTGGCAGAGATGACGGGCAGAATCCGAGACCAGGAGAAAGAGACAGTGGAAGAAGATTGGAAGAAATTTAAAGATTATCTTAACAAATACTATAAAGTTAATGAAGGCTAGAATGACATGGGTTGGAAAATAATATGGTGTTCAGAGATGTAGATTAAGAAAAGGAATGGAATTGTCAAAAAACTTTGGGAAATAAGGGAATGGATTTACTGACTGGATAATGAAATTAGAATACAGAACGGGGAGGTATGAGGGAGTTGGGGAAAGTAGGTTGAGAAAATAAGGTTTGAAAGTATACTTGTTGTTTTTGTTTTTGTTTGTTTTTTATTGTTGTTGTTTTGTTTGTACATGTTCTTAATGGAAATCTCAATAAATATCTTTTTTTTTTTAAATGGAAACAAGAGGAACTACCGACCTTGACTGAGTGGAGAATGAAACTTATGGATTATGCAGAATTGGATAAAATGACTGGAAAAATTAGATAACAAATTCATTGAGGACTGGGGAAAGTTTACGGATTATCTGAAAACTGTATGTGATGAACAGACAACGCTAGTGGGTTTTAAAGAGGCTTTGTGATAAACAAAGGTATATTGTAAGAAAGAAACTGAGATGGAAGGTTATTATCAAATCGGCATTACTACATAGAAAATGTGTAAAGATATGAAAAATGGATGATTGAAGGAGGTACTGGTGGAAGTTCAAAAACTGTAAATTGGTAAACATGGTTGTCAAAATTATTTGTTAAAGAAAAACTTAATAAAAATTTATATATATAAAAAAATAAACCAAAAGAGCTTTCCTACCCATGGTGTCAAAGGCAGCCCTCAGAGCTAAATATAGTGAATGCACAAGGAGAATGCAGAGTCCCCTGAGGGAGAGGCCTGACATCATGACATGAGATAAACAGATCTGAATGATACCAATTAATTTCAGAGGAAAGAGTTTTCTTAAGGACACTGCTCCTCTATGTCCCAATTGATGTCTTTATGTATATATATCTCTATCTAAAAGAGAATTAGGCATGGCGAGTCTTTCCTGTGTCCCTTCCTCTTCAGCTTCCGCCCTTCCTTCCTTTCTGCCCGTCTTTCATTCAGTCGCTTTCTCTGCTGGGCTCTTTCTAACCTTCCGAACTTTATAAAAAAAACTTCAATCATGGGGTAAAGGCAGCCCCACATCCTGAGCATTGGCTTCATAAAGAGTCCTCACACAGGTCATGCCCTATCCCCTCCAGCGTTCCTTGTGGCCCAAAAGCTTTGTTTTCCAAAGGGGTGGGGGAGAGTGAGGGAAGGCAAGAGGTAAAGAGGGAGCAAAAGAGAAAAAAGAGCTTACAGCATGGTTAAACAATGCCAAATTTTGCCAGTAACAAATACAACATGTTCACTGTTTTGACTCTGCAGATTTATCCTGCAGGGGATAGTGGGTGTGGAAGTGATAGAAGGGGGGAATGGAATGATAAATTCACTTTGAAAGTAGGCTAAGCCTACTTTCTTTCTTTTTCTAGAGAGGGAAAGAAGGCTTGCTGAACAACCTCCCCCCAATAAATGCTGGGGGCGGGGTTCATAGTTACGAGGAGTAGACACAAGGAATTATACTGTTGCAGAACTCAAGATCTGTAAATTGAGAAAGCTACATCAGGAGGATGTCCTTCACAACAGGTTGAGCAAACTTTTGCAAGAGAGATAGAGAGAAGACTGTAGAGGCCAGCTCTGTAGTGCCCCACAATATAAGAATTCCCCCCAAAATCTGTTTTTTAATACCCAAGGCCCCCTTGCCCCTTTCTCCTCATCAGGTGCAGTGCCTCCTTTAATGGGAGAACCACAGAAGAGTATCTCTTTTACCTGAGAGGTAAGCACAGGTGAAGGTGACTAATCTCTACTACCCCCACATAAAGCCTAGGTTTAAATTTCCAAACTTCAAAGAAGAGCAAACAAGGTGTAGAAAGCATTCAGAGGTGTGTTGCTAGAGGTAGAACACAGCTATCACGGCTAGCCTTCTTCCCAAAACCATGAAGTCTAGGTAGTAGACAGTATTAAGCTAGATCTCTAGGAACATATGCCTGAGATTAGTTTAATTCAGGCCCTGGACTGCTACAAGTCCTTCTCCTGGACTTGATGGGCATTATCTCAAGGAATCTAGAACTTGGCATTTCCACCACACCAATCCAAGTGAGAGAGCACAGCAGCAAATTGAAGTCAGAACAAAGGAATGTAGGAACCTGCCTTATACTGAGTCAGACCATTGGGCTATCTAGCTCAGTCTATACTGACTGGCAGTAGTTCTCCAGGATGTTAGTCTCTCCCAACCCTACCTGGAGATGCTGGAGATTGAACCAGGGACCTTCTGCTCTGCAAGGCAAACACTCTGCCACTGTCCTATGGCCCTTCCTGCAGCTTTGTACTATAAGACACATCCATTGTAATCAGTGTAAAACCTTATCCATGAAAGGCAATTGCTTTGAACAGCGAGGAACTCAGGGTGAACTGTATGTAAGTGTCCTCAGTTCCCCTCCACCACCACCTTCTTCTTCTTCTTCTTCTTCTTCTTCTTCTTCTTCTTCTTCTTCTTCTTCTTCTTCTTCTTCTTCTTCTTTAACAAAAGCCAGCTAGTGAATTCACAAGGTCTTAACATCTCTACAGAACAACAGCTCAGTGGTGACAAAGTTCCCAAAGTCACCTTCCAGTAGCTGAGCAGGGCAGAGAGAAACAGCGTGTAATACATATGACAGCAAGCAGAGCATGTGCTGGGCACTTTCCTTATATTGTTACACTCCTGGAAACTCTTGAAACACATTGTAAAGGAAGAAAGCCTCCTGGGCTTGGACTCACCATTAGTCTCATCAAACAAGCCAAGCTTTGATGAAAACAACTCATTACCCAAAGTAGGGAAGAAACTTGTCTGATGTTGTTTACCATTGAGATCGCTCCATTGCTCCTTCCAAGCCGCCTGCGGATATCAGCAAAGAGGGGGGAATAAAAGCCACCATTATAAACTTTCTGTCCTTAAGGTGAGGAGTTTTTTTCCTCTCTCCTTTATTTGGTTTTGGTTGTGGAAAACAAATTTTTCCCAAACACTGACTAATTCAGCAGTTTGGGTCAGCTCCAAAGTATGAAGTGGCTTGTGAACAGAATGCCTCCAATGCTCAGCCTTGCGCCCCCACAACCTTTTTTTAATATATACATGACATTTGTTTTCCTGTGTCTCTTGGCTCATGGACTGGTGGTGGAGCCTGTAAAACAAATAAGTGGATACATAATGACTCTCATGCCACAACGGCATCTCATTCCCCCCAACACCATCAGCACGGTTTAGCTGCGACATTGACGCCTCCTGAGTTAGAGATGTTGTGTTGTATTGTTCAATGACCCTCTTCAAATCTTTGAAAGTACGGAGCTGAAATGTTCCTCAAAAGTTGCTGGGCCTAATTAGAATGTAATGTAATCAGTGGCATGAGTTACACAAGGCATGTGAGCTGATTCGAAACAAGGGTGAGTGAAAAGGCTGCTGTCTTAAGCACATCTACTTGAGATTATGTTCTGCTAAAATCATTTGGCTACACTTCCAAAAACTGTGTTTAGGACTTGCACAAATTGTATAATAAGATACATGAGTTTCTCTGAGTACATCTACTGAAAGCAATTCATCCCTAGAATCAGGTTTTGACAAGATTCATCACTTGGCAAGATGAATCACTTATGACAAGATTCATATGGAGGAGGAACTCCTTTGTGATAAGTAAATAGCTTGCATTTGTGCCTTGTATATTACTGAGGTTGAATGCCTTCTGAAATTCCCAAGAAGGTATGTTCTAGGTTGCCCTTGAAAACTCTGAATGACTGGGTAAAAAAAGAACTTTCATGTCCATAGGCAGTGTATGTTGGATCAATCCATCAGCTACTGGTGGATGATTTAGAAGGATTGGGTCCGGCATCACATTTGCTGTGTGTCAGTATCCATACTCAGCAGTTACATCTTATTACAACTCCTTCCTTAGAAGCATCTTTGGGGCTGAAGGTACACAAAGTAGGCAATCAACACTCATGGATGCCATAAATATTCAGTCAGGTATAGAGGTTTACTTAACAGGAATAAAAGCATATTGGTAGCAAATATATACAGACATTCACCACTGCTGCGGTCAAGGCATGCTTAGAGTCCAACAAGAGCTGAATACTGTCTCTCTGCTTCTTTCACCACAAGACGCAAGCAAGAGACTCACAACAAGTTACAACAAGTTACACAGAACCATTGTTAGCAGCACTTCCTGTCACACTGCACATGTCCAAAGAAAAGTTCCCACCGAAAATGTCCTTGCATAGACAAAACAACCTCAGCCTTCTGCTGCTTCTTGAATCTTCTTCTCTGTTCTCTGTTTCTGGAACAAATGATTCTCTCACAAACAGAGAGAATACCCCACACCCCCTCTCATTTTTACAGAAACAGTAGGAACCATGACCATGTACAGAGTGCTTACACATTGCACACTACAAACCCCAACATTTTAACCAGTGATGGTGATAGCTATACCCAGCTCCTGGTAGTCAGAAGTATTAACTTCAACAGTGTACTCATGCTTCTGACTACCAGGAGCTGGGCATAGCTATCAGTGGCGTAGCATGGGTTGTCAGCACCCGGGGCAAGGCACCCCCTAAAGCGTGGATTTGCGCCCCCTAACCCTAACCCCCAGATGTTGCGCCCGGTGCGGCCGGCCCCCCCTGCACCCCCCACGCTACGCCACTGATAGCTATCACCTCTGGCTGGCCAGCTCTGGACTAGAGGGATCTTGGATCATCACTATCACTCCATACGCTACTAATAACTTTTATGTAGTTGCCTCTGGATCTGTGCCTTCCATATAGCAAGGCATGGCAAAGGCTTGCAGAGATACATTCTCTGTCCATCATACTACCAGAACCCAGAGTCTTAAAATGGTAGCTGAGAGGTACCAGAACTGACTTCCAGATGAGAAAAAGCCCTGAGATTAATTATGATCAAATCAGACCCCTGGAGCTGCGACTGGCATCCTGTCTTTAACAGATGATCAGATTTTTTTAAAGACAACTTTTTATTTCATCCCATCCTAGGGCATGGGATACTGACTGCTTCAGGCTGCTTCATGGGAATGCCAACATTGATGAAAATACAATATGTTTTGGTTTGCGTAAGTATGGTGGCGCCTATTTAGCCTTATGCTGTCAACCAAGACTTGTGAACCTCTGTCATTCTGAAAGGTCTGAGAGTCCTATGTCGTGAGGGTGAAGGAGTACACCGGCCCATCATTTCCCCATTCCTAACCCAACTGTGCCAGTCACTCTGTGTCTATACTTTTGTGGTTAAAAATAAAAGTATTATTTGAGCTGCTATCTGTCCTCCACACAGCGTTCTCAGTGATTTTTACTCTAGCTGGCCAATAATGAGGTGCAGGATATTAAAAAAAACAAAACCCTCCTTGCCTGCAATAACTACTGTATATTTGCTCGTAAGGCAGAATGGATCTTGATGAACAATGTGGTTCTAATATCTGCCCCAATGAAATCAAAGGGGGATATTTTCCCTTTCTTTTTCTTCATCTTCTGCTTCTTTCTCTCTCTTTTTAAAGTTTTATAAAAGGAGTTAACTTAATTTCAAGAGCCGGTGTGTTTTTCATTAGCAACACAGCCCTTTGAAATCTGTCTGAAGAATGCCCAGCAGAAAAACAGAAATTGATATACAGTAAAAGGGTTTGCCTGGAGATGTCCCCTGTACCATGTTACCTTTAGCAGTGCAATGGCTTGGAGGGAAGAGAGATACAAGGGGAGAGGCAAGCCAGATTGCTTCTCTGCAGCCTCAGTGTCTTCTCAGGAGGAGGAGCTCAAGCATGATCAGGCCTTAGGACTGAAAAATCTGCAAATCCTCTTGTCTGTCTTTTTTTTTTTTGATGGAGAGAGAAGGAATGGGCAAATCTGTCAATTGTGATTTCTCTTTTTCCTGATTGTAAGTTCAGTTCTTCCACATTTCTGCATCAGATGGTGATATTTTAAAAAATGTTCTCATGAAAATAATTTGAATTTCTTCCAATATGCACAATTCTGCCTCTCGTGCATCTTTTTGCAAGATACTAATGTTTGCATCTTCATGCATGCTTTACCCTAGTAAATGCATTGCATGGCTGGAGAACTGCATTGCCAAATTCAGAGAAGTGCGAATTTCAAAGGATGGCTGTGGTTCGGTTTGAATATTGTTTCAGAAAGTGTGAATTAAGTCGGTTCACCTTTTATTGCGAGCTGAATCAAAATTCTCCCCCATTCCTAGGAGACAGCAAATCCAGTGGGGACTCTGCAGACTTTGCTTGTTATTACTCAACTGTAAGAGAAATGTAATAGTTGAGCTTGGATGGAAACAAAATGATGTTCTTCCAGAAGGCCTTAGCTACTGCCTTCAACAAGTCATCTATTTGGATTAGAGCTTTTTTGGAGGTGGGAGAGGGATGGGGGAAAGGAAAGACAGGACAGGGCTATCATGATATACATCTAGCAAAGCACATGCTTCACAAAGAGAGGGCAGAATTCAATGAATGAGAGTCCCATCAGTAGCAGCCCTGCACAAGGACTCCTGCTTGTGCAATGGGGCTGTCCCCATCTCCTTCCCCTGTGCTCCCAAAATCAGTTTTTTTTTGAGAGAGTGTGTGTGTCAGGAAATACCTGGAACAGCACATGGTGGGAGGTGGGAGGAGAATGGGGGGTTGTTGTGATGGAAAATATATTTGTGTGAGGCTTCCTGCTACTGGATGAACAAATAGTCAGATTTGGTGCAAGAAGGCAGTTTCCTTTGTCTTCAGTGAATGCATGACCTGATATGATGTGTGTGATCCCTCTGCTAGTGTACATATCTCCCCCAGCAATGGCTTAAGAACTGATGGAAAGTGACACTAATCTGAGACTCAGCTGCAAACACATATGAAAGGCAACAAACAGATGGGCCTTTCAGATGTTGGACCTTCATCCACCCAAACAACAAGGAAGTGTGTGTGTGAATGGAGAGAAATCTTGGTGTTTTCCTCTCCTACTTTCCCCTCCCTATCTTTTTGCTTCACCTCACAAAGCACACTGAGGATCTGATGGATGCTTTGATATAACACACATTTTTGTGCTGCAAATACCACCATGCTCTAAATTATTTAATGCCTCTATGAAGCTGCTGGAAGGAGTCAGCTAGAGATTTGGAGCACAGTGTTATCAGTATGCTGAAATATCATCAGCAACAGCAACAGCAGCAGCAACCCCAGTCAGCAAAGCAAGGGTGATGGAAGTGATAGTTCAACAACATCTGGATGGCACTAGGTTGGGGAACGATGCCATGGAGACACTAATAGTTGGCTGGACAAACCTAAGTCAATAGTTTGCAGTAGGGTTGATATAAACTGATAGGGATGGATGACAAGAAGTTCTGGAATTCAAACATCCAAAAGTCTTAGCAGTATGCAGTAATGATCCACAGAGAATTTCTGTTACCTCTTGCTCTTTAGGCTCACTCCTACAATCATTCACAAAAACTGAATCTCTGATACAATGCAGTTGATTGCTCCATGAAGTATTCCGGTGGAGCCAAAAGGAAAATCTGAGTTTATCTCAGCTTCCTTTGGTGGTCACATGAAGCCAATTAATGACTCCATTAATTCAGTATGGGAATAATGCCATGGTTTGTAGAGTTAAGGAGATGTCAGTGGTTTTGATTATTATTGAACTTCCTCTCACATAATTGATAATTACACAGTGGACGTGTCCCTTTTTTGTTGTGAATTACAGTGAACAAGAAAGAAAATAAATAAAATAGTTCTGTGGTCTTCTTAAATTCTGTGGGCATCCTGAGGATCATGGAAGGGAGAAAGAGGGAGAAGAGACCAGAATAGCTGTCATGGAATAGTTGACCTTTCTGGCCTTCTGATCCTCCACTAACTTAGCTACTGCAAAACCAGCTGTGGAACTAGAAACTACTTTGACGTCATGCCTGTAAGTTCCTAATTAGTTAATTTCCCAAACAATATGGGCCCCAAGTGGCTTAGCTTCACCTTTTGCCCTGGGCCAACTCACCCAATTTAGTGGTTCAAGGTTCAATCTTATGTCAAGGAAAGACACTTCTTTTCACCTCATTGTATCCTTATGAATCAGCCACATTATGTCATTTCTTCCTGTCCTGCGTTAACTTTAAACTGGTGTGCTACCTGGAGTCAACCACATGCTCAATGACCCTAATTACGAAGGATTTACAGGTAGCCACATATTTAGCAGTTCACTTTAATCTCCTCGTTGGGGCAAGCAGATCTGCATACTCTTTAAGAGGCTACAACAGGTAGGACTTAGTGTAAATGGAGAGATGCCTTTCATTATTTCATTGGTGCACTGTAGAACAACAGGGTGATGCAGAAATTGTAGGATTCTGGACATACAATTTAATACAATGTTTCTAATGCTCTGTTCAAATGTCATTCTAATTGTTTCCTTTGGATCAGTCTGTTAGCTCAGTTGTTGAAGCCAATGTCTATTTATGAAACGTTAAACCTTGGTTATCAAAAATATTCTTTATTTGCTCTGCCTTTTTTTCCTGCTTTTATGAATAAAAAGTAATGAACAAGAGAGAAACTTTACTTGCAGTATTTTCAATTTTATCTTTCACTTTTCTATGACAATAGAGATTATTTGATCATGTTTTATGCTTTGGTGTAGAAAGACAGCATAGAAATGCTTAAAATAAAGATGACATTTTAAAGGGGAAAAATTTAAATTAATGAAATTAGTTATTTATGAATATAATGAATCTCTGCGGCATTCTAGATGCAAGCTGTGATTTGTTCATGGACCCTGGTATTGTTTAGGTAAGAAAATAAGCATACCAGATGGTTCTACTTCAACAACAGTAATTTGCCAATGGACATTTGCTGCTGATATTTTTAATAGCACTTGAATTGCCAAATATAAGCCTTGAAAATAGTCTTCATCTTCTTTTTAGTGACAGAAATGCAGGATTTAAGAGCACTGGAACTATCATACTGGGTAGGCCAGTATCCAAAGTGGGCAGGGCCAATGAGATGTCCCTAGGATGCATTGTGTGATGGTGACTGTCACCCCTCTGTAGCTGGCTCAGAATTTGTTAATTGGAGAGGTGCAACTCTGCTACTTCTCTTTATAATAAACTGGTAGATTTATCTTCCTCAGTGCTGCTTGGCCTTCCCCAATACGTCAGTTTAAAATGTCCTGTACAGACATCTTTATTTTACAAATAGCAGCAATAATTCAAGTGCAGCCCACATGTTCCTTTTGTCTCCCCATGGTTCCAGCAATTACTACAGCTGTACCAGTTACCCCAAAACTGCTTTACTAATCTAGACTCTGTAACATTTCCTGTTGAGTTGAACTGAACAAGTGGAAGATATATCAGTTCTGAAAATGCTACCTTGGAAGCCTCAAGGACCTAAATTTGAGGGCAAAGCTAGATGCCTTGGAAGACACTGAGCTGCAGTCATAGATGGCAGTCCTCCTCTTCCTCCTCTTTCCTGTAATGCCAAGTTATCTCACCCCTGCTTCACACCCTCTGCTTTCATTGGTGGGAGTAGGGAAAGTCATGAAGTCATAAAGGTCACATCATGTGGGGAGATGTGGCGAGAGCAACATAATACCAGACTACACCCTGATTTGGGCACAGGTGGGCATGTTTTGGATGACTTATCTATTGTCTGCAGCAGCTTTGAAGTCTGGAAATAAGGCATGAAACAAAGTGGCCATACGCTTGTAAGAAATAAAAAAAGAAACAGAAACATTTCAATACTTTGTAGACAGACTGGTGGGAAAGAATATCAATGTTCAAACATCACATTAACCCTATGGTTGTATGGCAAGATAATATGACAAGGTAAGCATGCACTTGTGGGTCATCAGACAACAAGTATATCCTGGTACCATCAGCACTGTTCATGTCATATTTTTCTAGAAACATCTTTATGTCTTGCCTTAGCTCAAACAATCCTCCAAAGAGGGTTTGAAAAGACACCATTCCAACCTTCCTCAGATGATTTTTCTTGGAATGTCCACACAGGACTCATTCTTTTCATGGTATTTTTCTGCCATGCAAACTCAGCCAGCTATAGACAAGAGTTACTTTGTTATGCTCATTAGAGTCCTTTAATTGGATGAAGAAGAAAAAAACCGGACTCTTCTTTAAGAAGTTTCTAATTTAATAAGTGAAATGTCAAGAAAAAATCAATGAAAGTCTGTTTCCATCTTGCGCTATTATGTACAACATTAGACAGCTTTTATGTGCTGTTTATTGGTTTGCTTTCTCCTTTCTTTGTTTCTGAAGCATTTTAAAATGCGTAAATTTCAAGAGAGCCAAGTTGAGAGGCAACATTACAAGAGATTCATTTGGCTTCACTGGCAAAGGAAAAGTATCAGAAGACCGCTAACAAGACATTCATAGCTACAGACTACATGGGGGTATGGAGCTGAGGTGAAGGGGGAGCTGAACCCCTGACGTTTACTGATTGTGATATTTTTTTCCTGAGGTATGAAATGTTCGTAAATTGCTGCAGAACCCCTGCAGTGTTGAGAGGGACTTGATCAGCCAACCTGGAAGGAGAAAACCGCAAGCAACTTGTTAACATTATTCCCCCTACAGAGAAGGAGAAAGAATGCCTTTTCCAGTTCATAAACGCAATCTGCTTCACTGGAGAAATGCTTTTCACCCGGATGTGGCAGTTTTTATAGGCGTGCGAATATGAAACAGAATACGCAAAGGAAAGTATTACGGTTTAGAGCCTGATAAAATATGGTGCCACCCTGTTCTGATCTCCCTAAACCTCTGTGCATTATGCTCAGAATCAAAACAGGACCAGCAAAACGTGAAAGTTATGCTTGAAACAAGAAACTCTGAACATGCATGCTGACACTGTAATATGGAGCCCAACATTTCAGGAGTGTGAATATCAGTGTACACCTCAGGGGTTGAACAGCTGCTTTTCATGCAGGTTCAATCTCCAGCATCTCCAGGATGGGTAGAGACCCCTGCCTGAAATCCTGGGAAGCTGAATAACTTGTAGACTTCCAGATGTTGCTGGACCTCAGCAACATCTGCCCCAGCAAGGATGGTCAATGGTCAGGAATGGAATTTGTAGTTCAACAGCATCTGGAGGGCCACATATTAGCCATCCGAGTTGTAGGCAATGCTGAGCTAGATGGACCAGTTGTCCGATTCAGCCTAAGGTAGCTTTCTTATTTCTTTATTAAATTTGTTAGTCACTTTATCTTGCCCAGGGCAACGCAAAGCAACTTGCAAGCAAGCAAACAAACAAAAACAACCCACATAGATACATGAAAGCCAAGGGGAAAAGCAAACCTCACAGGTCTCAGACAAAACAAGCCTCAGTCTAAAATTCCCAGCTCCATTTCTAATGGAGGCTTTGTGCCACATATCTGGTATTCATTCAACTGATTTGGCTTCCCACACAGCTGGCGTTGCATGCACTACAACAACCAAATGCACACCTACTACAGGCATTTTTTTGAGCATATTTGTGAAAGTCAGTAGGGAAAGTGGGCAGGAGTGACCAGGCAAAAGTTTATCCAGTGGAAAGCAGTGGAAATGGGGCCTAGTCAGAACTAACCACATCCATTGAGTTCAGTGGGATTAACTTCTCAAGATTAACTGTGGCTGGGTTTTGCCCTGGACGTGTGCATGTAGGAGTAACAATTTCTCTCACATTAACCTGTCAGATGATCTGGGAATATTTTGTACCATGCCCCACCCTTTCTGAAGCAGAATCTGTCAGGGCACAGACTAGGGTCTTGCAACCAATCCTACATTATGCAATAGTCTCTTTGGAGAAATCTATCGGGCTTCTTGGGTTTTCTTTTCCATGGTTCAGTTAGCTTTCTGTTTGCCAAGGCCTTCAGTTGATTAAGCAGTTGATCACAATCTGACATTATTTTTATGTTATTTAAATGTTTGCTTACTTTCATGTTACTTTCATGTTTATATCTTACTCTTTGTTTACCTGAACTTTAGTAAGAGTGCAGGGAGGGGACTGAGTGGGAAACTGGCAGGTCTGGTTTTGTGGGAGTTTTTGGTTACTCCAGTGCTATCATTGCAGTTGACTCTAATCCTGGAATGAGTTTTGTTTAGTGTTCTGGGAGCTTTTATATTGTAATCTTATCTGCTTTGTATTGGCTGTCTGAGTTCTGAGAGAGGTTTTCAAAAGACAGGGAGCTGTGGGGCTGGGTTGGTTGCCACCATTCAGACACAAATGGGCAAAGGGGTATTTGGGGTCAGAGGTCTGATGTGACATTAAAGGACAAAGGCTAAGCATTTGGGACTATTCCTACTCTTCATCATGTTTACAACCCCCTGAAGCTGAATTGGTTAATAAAATCAGAAATCTGCCTGGATGAGTTGGCTGTGTATGTTATCTCATCCCAGCTTTATCCTCCAGGTTTCAGAGTGAAGACTTAAAGGGAAATGAAGCAGGGTCATGCTGGTCTCTTATGAGTCCCTTTCCCTGATCCGGTGCCCTGTCCAGCAGTTTCCAGGTTCTGAGTGGCAGGATTGGGATTCTGTTGATGATCTGCCAACTCTCCTGCCTGAGCTTCCTGAGGTGCTTTCTGCTGTGAAAATGGATATCTCCAGATAAGTGAATATGGGGGGACTTCTGTCTTCACACTAAGGCCTTCTTAGTGTCAACTGACAGCTTTTGGTCGACCAAAAATGAGGGCATCCTTTTGGATTTTCTATCTCAGGCACTAAAATATCTTACATGATCTTTACCAAGAACAGGGGCACTTGCAGACTACCTGTTTACTGAACATTATTCCTGATCTGTTTGCACAAAGTCTTCAGGGAAGTTGCCAGCTGTTTAACAAGTATTCGTTCAGAACTGTTTGCCAGGAGGTTATACAACACTGTGTCAAACAACCGTTTCAGTGCAAATTCCCCATCACTTTCCTTACCACAAACACTCCTTAAAAAAAGAGCTGGTTTGTTGTGCAAGAGCACCAACTCCAATTGCAGAGTTTGAAATTGCAGCAGAATCCCACCCACAAAATAGTGACAGTCTGGCTAGCTCCTTGTGCAAACAGAGAGGGGGAAGCCAACACGATGCCCTGCAGATATTGTGGGTTACAATTCCTGTCATCTTCCTTCAGCATGGCCAATAAACAGGAATGATGGGAGTTATAGTTTACAGCATCTGGAGGGCCCTGCATTGGCCGCCTGTGCCTCACAGAATGTGCTCCAGAAATGAATTTTGGCTTGGTCTCCTTGTGCTCCATGCAAATGGGAAATACACCACAGAACTCACCCATGTCCATCTTCCTGTCTATAGTCCTACCATAGCTGTCAATGTTTCCCTTTTTTTAAGGGAAATTCCCTTATTCCGAATAGGATTCCTCACAAGAAAAGGGAAAAGTTGACAGCTATGAGTCCTACCCCTTGGCCCCACAGTGCCAACAGTGCCCCCAGGACATCCTGTCAGCAGATATCAATATCCAGAGCACCATTAATTGAAATGTCAAAGGGAAGAACAACACAGCTACATAAAACCCTAAAACTTACCAAACCACCCTGGGGGTGGTTGGGTGGGGGAGATTTAGTTGGACAGTTATGGAAACCGTGAAAGGAAGTGAATTAAATGATCCTCTTCTTTCTTCCTTCAGTCCCATCTCATAAGGAAAACTGTTATTCGACTGGAAATTGAATTCACATGAAGGTAATTAGAGAAGCCAGCAAACTTCTGATTACATTTTCTCAGGAAAAATGAATGAACAAATGAATAAATACAAACAAAACAAACATATAGGACATCCTGAGAAAGGAAGGGTTCGTTGTGCAACTGTTATCTGTGGTTTGTGGTGGGGGGTGGAGATAGGCATTGCATTCTGTTGCAGAACAGATTCTGCTCTTGTAATAAGGGAACATAGCCATCAGGATTAGCAGCAGTTCATAGCCTTGTCCTCCATGAATTTGTTTAATCCTCTTTTAAAGCCATCCAAGATATTGGACATCACTGACTCTGGTGGGAGTTAATTCCATAGTTCAATTAACTATGGAATAAGTTAAGTATGAATAAGTACTTTCTTTTGTCTAGTCCTGAATATGCCAATGTTCAGTTTCACTGAGTGTGCTTGAGTTCTAGTTTTATAAGAGAAGGAAAGGGAGGGGAACCCCCCCTACTTTCATGCCATGCATAATTTTATACACCTCTATGAAGCCATCTCTTACTTGTCTTTCCTCTAAATCAAAAAGGCCCAAATGTTATAATCGTCCCTGACAGCTTACATCTGAGTAGCCAAGCATAGACTTGTCTCATTATTGTGGCACAAGCTTTCATAGGCTAAAGCCCATTTCATCTGACGCAGAGGAGTATCATTTGCTATCTCTTTTGATATTTTGCTCAATAGCTCGTTGAGCAATGGGCCTTACCTGCTTCCATTCTAGTCTATTTTTGCTGTTTCCAGGGCACCATACTTTTCTCTCCGCACAAACAAGATTTTGTTTGTGCAACAATCTGGCTAACTTTAGAAACCAGCCCCACATTTGCAAAACTAATTTTAAAGGGATTATAGTGAACCACTTGTAAACTATGTCCAATAATAAGAGGACTTGGAACAGGGGCTGTAAGAGGGTCTAAGTGACTGTCCTGGGGACTCAGATCATTTCCTGATGGTTAACAGCTCCTTCCCCCAACAATCAAAATGCAGTGATTGGACCTTTAGGATTCAAGCGGAGATGTGTGAAAAATTGAGAGAGGTTGATGCATACCAGGTGGCCGATTTATATTTCCTACTATTGAATGCTTTTGTTGGCTACACAGGCACAATGCATCTATGCGGCCACTTGAGTTTGCACAGTGCCATACGTACAGTTCAAACCTGTATATTTGCTGATACCCACACCTATGGGAAATCAAATGCGACCAATAAATAGCCGAATTCTATGTATTTCCCAAAATCTACAAGGAGTCTGGTGCTATCACCAGTTCACTATAGCTTCAATGACTGTAACTAACTGCACAGCAAAACGCAGCTTCTGGAAATCCTCTAGAAGCAGCAGAGCAGAAAACATCCTGTTATTAATATCATCTGGATAGCTGTGCTTGGAAGAGGGATCTCCGTGGCACAGATTGAAAATGTTCAGAAGTGAGTGAGGCAGAGAGGTACAATGAAAATTAAACACAAAGAATTCCAAGGGGTATTTCACATTTTATGGCCACCTCATAGAGGCCTTTGGGTGTCACTCTGCTTGGTGGCTCATAATGAGCTAATTCATGTGCTACATGGACTGAGAACACAAATTGCTCCCCAACCTACAGTGAACAGATTGAACCACACACCCCAGAAATGGAAGGTGGACATCCTTCAATTGAGTTTATTGAAGTTGGTTGAGGGCACTTTTGGAAGATATACTACGTGTGGAAGCTTCAATCTCTGTGCCTTGAAGGCCACAGAAAAAGTATGAGGCAGGAAAAATAACCTTACACAACACCTACATTCCAACTTTTCTGTTTTTGCTCCCAGGATAGGGTTTTTTTTTAAAGCAGGGTGAGCTTTTCATATTCTTCCTCTCATTGGCCCCTAAGTGTGGCCATGGACTTTTAACCATTTGAATCTGAGACATGAGATTCTAGTAAAATCAGAATTTGATGCAAGTTGCAGGGGTTTTGTACATCTTGCTTCAGGAAATGGGATGCAAAAGGTCATGCCAGAAATGGGACAAGCTATAGTTTTGAGAATTATGTGTGTAGGAAAGAATACAGGTAAGAGCAGCAGTCAACTGCATCTAAAAAACTTCTTTCACATCAAAACGGCAGGCTCAACCCAGCCTTCCCTGTAACATTCTGTTTTCCCTATGGGTAAGGAGATAGTTGCTTTGCTTATTTTAATAAGAGAGCATTCAAACATGACATTCCCCCCAACTGATATGGGACAGTACAGGGAAACGGGGTGCCCTGACCATTGCCTCAGGCGGCAAATGTCATGGGAGTAGGAAGTGGTGGAAATCCAGCCTTGTGCTCCCTAAGCTCGTCTCTTATCCTCAGATGTGGCAGAAGCAGTCACAGTTAAAGCAAGATTCAACCATCAGCCTGGTTGGCTTCTGTGGTTTGATTTGGCTGGGGTGCAGAGGGTGCCATTTTGTCCTTTGCCTCAGGCAGCAAAACACCTTCTTCCAGCCCTATCAAGGAAGGCATTATCAACAGATTCTGCTGCATGTATAAACTGACCCTGATCCTATGATTCAACTTTTGTGGCGTAAGAGCCAAATCTCTGACTAGCATACACTTCTAATGGCTGCCGGCCAAACCCATACATGTCGCCATCTTCTTTCCTGGTTCAAACGAAACTAATAAAAAGTAGCTGATAAAATAAGCTGGGTCGGATTTTAGTACATTGCACGTCATCAGTATTTTCACTGGCAGCTCATTACTAAAGGTGCGGAAAGCACAGAAAGTAGAAAGTGATAAATAACCCATATCAAAAAGTTGCTTGCTTGTGGATTGTGGGTTGCATGATTTGTGCCTGGAGAGCAGCAGTGTAAATGGCACTCGTTTGAGCCTGTTTTAGTACCATTTTAACAGTATTTCCAATACTTTCCAGTGATGTATTGGCTAGTCTTGGTAGGATTTGGACAGTACTCCCAGGGGTATTTTTGAATAGGTCCTTTCCTTTCCTTGATCCCCAAGGCCTCAGCAAGAAAGGCTCCCTTTGCCCCTACTCATGGACTATGTGCTGAGCACTGGAACGCTGTATCCATTTCTTTCAGATTTAGATCCAGCAGTCAAATTGTATGGATTCATAGGCAAATGTATGGTGCTGTTGTTGCTTTCTTTTACTTAGCCCAATAACACTTGTGCCCCTCCACATGAAATATTGCCTCCTCTAGAGTAGCTGTACTTTGCACAGCAGAAACAATTTTGAGCAGAAATCTGATGTTCAGAGTAAGATGTTCTTAGCTCCAATTCCATTAGTTGAAAAGTTGGTGTCTTTGGATGCAATTCTGTGTGCACTTACATGGGGGTAATCTTAAGTGAACACACTGGGGCATACTTCTGAGTGATATTATCAGTAGTAGCACTGTACTACTACTATTATATCCCAAAGGAGCCCAGGAAGGCAAGCACATTAATTTTTTAAAAATACATTTTAAAAGCAGTTAAATAAATTCTCTTAAACAGTAATTTAGTAATTTCAAAGTTGCCAGAAACAGTATATTTTAGCCATCAAATGACTAGGTAAACAGGAATGTTTTTAAATCCTCCTGAAAGTCACTAATGAGGGAGGGAGATGCATCTCACCAGGTGGAGGATTCCAGAAATGGGAAACCACCACTGAAAAGGCTCTGTCATGGGTCAATGCCAACCAGGCAGCCCCCTCCCCACACTGTGTTGTTAATACTCAAAGTTGTAGCTGCTTTAACTACTGACTTTTTATGTTTCTGCATTACAGTGATAACTTTTGCACAACTGTGATAACCAGGATATAAATATATATTTTTAATTATTGCCACCAATAAATAGGGTTGTGGAGGTTGCCAGAAAGATGTGTGTCTGAAAGAGAGAACTAGCAGGGGCAGAACAGTAATGCATATAGGTCATTTATTTAAGCCCTGGGGCCAGCTGCAAGTGCAGCTGAGTACCAATGATATGGCAAGTGTGTTTACCAAACATACAGAAGTCACGTGGAAGGAAGTTTGACTCATAGAAACCAAACTCAAATCTCATCCAGAGAGTTCCAAACAGAGCTTGTTGCATATTTGGCAACACACACAATGCAAATCTTTCCCATGTTGTGGTATCAATTTGAGCCATATAAAATACAAACTGGTTTTCCTGAATGACCATTGAGCCTCCCCAAAGTCATGACTTGTATGATGCTGTACTTTTCTGCCCTTATAATTTATCAGGCATTATCTGTAAAGCCTCACGTGATATATGTTCCATATATATGTGATGTGATGTGTGTATGTATGTATGTGTGTGTGTGTGTGGAGGGGGCGTACACACACACACACACACACATGCATCAAAGGTCAACATCAATGTGGTTTCTGAGTAATTTTGCCCCATTAAAATGTTACCAAAGGCAGATGTTCCAGCAGGGCCCACAGGATTTATAGAGTCACTCTCCAAAGAACATATTAGCAAATATGACTGTTCTCCTGCTGAATTGTTTGCACTCTGCTTTTTCAAAAGCCTCAGTGCCCACCCCAGATTAAAGCAGCATGTTGAGCCTCCAATGAAGATGCCTTTCAACGATGCAAAACCACTAATGAGAAAACATAGACAAAAGGACAGCCAGCTTCCTAAGGCCCCATTCCTCAATTCTGAAATACCACCCGGAGTCTTTGGTCACATTGACCTGATAGACTGGGAGGTTTCTAGACCAGGAAGTTGTGTTTTCCATAGCCCCAATATCTCCTACATTTATAGCAGAGAGACAACAGGAAGAAAGAGAGAGGAACTGGAGAGCAAATTGCTCATTTTTTTTGGTGTCAAGCTAGGGAGACCTCATCTTCCAAATGTTCCAGTAATTAGCCTCACTTTCTTGGCTGGTGTTAATTTGTTCCAAGTATTTGAGCTTTAGATCTAACCATGGGAACCTTGCTTCCCTGCAAAAGCCTTGCCAACTGTTACTAGACGTTTTACCACACACATGCAGGCCAAAAAAAGCACAGCTAATGACAGTGTTTGCTTTGCAATGTGAAATGTATTTGTTATGAGTTCAGTGTCTCCTAATGAAGGAGGGGGAGGAGAAAGTGAAGGAAACTTGTGCATGTGCATGATGCCTTTGACCCTGCACAGCAGGGCTATTGCTAAATCCAATTCACAAAATCAAACCTACCTAAAATGAACCAACTTCTTTGATATTTGATTCCAAATACTCTTGATCCCTCAGCTGTGGACATGCCTCGATTCCTCTGTTTTCAAAACATGTCTAAATAGGAAGGATAATCAAGATTTTGCCTGCTGTGACTTTTGGGTCAGACTCTCCTCCAAGGTTGAATTCAGGGATTCACAGTGGGAGAGAGAATTGCTCTCATGGCCAGCCTCAGAAGAACCTTGCCAACTCAACGAAGGCTCTTATTTAAGCTCTTATTTAAGGCTCAGCCTGAAGATGACTGCTGCTGTAGCAACCTCTAACTCTGGTCTCATGAAGTCTCCAGGCTGAGCCCTGCATGGAGCTGTCCAGGGTAGTCTTGCCTCTGCTGAGGTCAGTGCTCACAGCAGATCAATGGCCTTCATAGTATTTTGTTGTTGTTGTTGATTTTTTAAAAAAATCTTTGAGGGCAACTTGCTGCTGTTAACATTCATTTCATGAAAACAATTTACTCACTAGAGTGTTGCTAATGATAAGAGTCTCCAGTCACAAAGTTTATGTTAGATTCACAAACATCAGAGCCAGTTAGGCCCTGAACCAAGAACATTCAGATTGGCACATTGACAATAGACTTGAGAATGTAAAGGGGATGAAAAGTAGTGGTATTATCCAATCAAGGCTTCTGCAGGACTCAACTCCCAGACAGCCCACTTTCATATTGACTGTAGCTGGCTAGAAAATGAAATACTTCAAGTCATGTCTGAATCTCTGGTAGGGCAACAGTTAGTCTTGGTCATGATACTGTTTTCGTGCACCCATCTTCTTCCCTTTTTTATTGATTACATGAAGAAATGAATAATACATAAAACTCGTATTTTGCTTTTGAATGTATGATGTGCTTCACAGACATTTTCTTGTAATTCTTACAACATCAATATTGCAGATAGGAAGCTGATGCTAAGACAGGTTGTGGATTGCCCAAGGCCATTTAGCGAACTCAGAACAGAACCAATATTTGAACAAGGACTTCCAATTCACAACTCAGAATGCTATTACAAACTATTTATCAAATATTGTTACTGCATGGCAAATGCTGGTTACTATTATATTTCTGGAATGATGGGTGAAATCCACTCATTTCATCTGGAAATAAACTGGGTCTGTCTCTGAGTTTATTTGGAAATGCTATTTTTTTTCCTGAGAACTCTCCAAAGCTGAGAACTATCTAGGCCTGGGAATCCCCTCCACCATCACCAGCTTCTTCCTTTTCCAGTTTCCTTTCCATTTCCTACACCTTTCATCTGCTGCTAGGGAGGAGGCAGGGAAGAGGTACAATGACAACAGAGAGGATTATCAAAAGGGCTTTCTTTAAATCCCCAACTCTTTACAAGCTACTGAGTATGCTTGGGCATACCATCGCTGATGGGAACTATGAAAACTGTAGTTTTGTACTCCTCCTCCTCAATGTCAGTAGAATATCACAAAAGTTGTAAGAATTACCCTGCTGGATCAGACCAGAGACTTGTATAATCCAGCATTTTGACCAACATTGGTGAGCCAGTAAATGAAGGTCCCTTTGGCATTCAGAGGTTCATTATTTTAATTCAAGGACGATCCTTTGAGGTATCATGGTTAAGAGCTGTTCATGGGTAGCCTTCCTTCAATTGACTAAAAAGCAATCACATGACATAGAGATGGTGAATTTTATGAGCCAAGGATGTTCTGTTAAAGAGAGCTTCCCCCCTCTTAGCCCTTAAGGTATTATAAATTTCTATTCCATCTATTTCAGATCTGCACATAACAGTAGAGATTAAATATGGCAATGACACAGAGACTGTGTATTTTGTCTTATGTGAAATAGTAGCTTGCAATGTCTTTTGCCCAAGACTATTTGACAGGGTTCTAATGTTGCTGCTTCTAGCCTTTCAACTTGGTTTAGTATGAACTTGACAGCGAATCTGAGCCATAGGTGTTGCTGTCCTTCACCTTGTTTCCAGCTTATTTTATAAGCAGGATGCACACCAGTCTTACTTAATCTCACCGGCTGAGAACGGATTTTCTGAAAATGTCTATTTATGGTGTTTTTTTCATATTTGTAAATGGCATTTCAAGCTAAGTGTGGTTATGGTCCCGGCACGGTGCCCCACCACAGAAACCACCTCTTGCAACTTTGCTCTTGGTCTGAAAGGGTTTAGTTGTAAGCCGGCAACATTCTGGTGAAATTATCTTGCGGTGTCTTGGAAGCAAAAGGAGAGATGAGGCAGACCATGGAAAAGTGGATTGAGGGTGACCTTTCTATGTAAGGCTCCATCACAGGAAAATATTTGACTGTTACCTGGCCACAGAATTATAATTACCTGCCCTCTGAAATACATAAACAGCAGACGACATGGCCCAAAGAGATGACGAGCAGTCAGGATAGAGGGGGTTTGCATATTCCTTAAACATAAAAGAGATCTCATCTTAGCAACAGAAGATTGCTTTTGACAAGCAGCATTTGGACAGCCTTTCTTCTCGCATTCAAATGAAAAGAATCTCTGCCCCCACCACATGGCCAAGAAGTACAGGAAACAGTTCTCTGTTCTATTTAGCCCAAGGATCTTCTATTCTGTTTTCAAAATTTAGTATGTGCCAGGCTCTGAGAACAAGATGGCATTTTACACAGGCACAACAAAGGACAGCACTCCTGTGATAAATGGGACATGCAGCGAAATACTGTAGTGTGGACCAAATGCTCATGTTCAGGGTGCATGCCAGCCAGCCAGCCAGCCGGACCCTTTCCAGGACACTCCATTCTGTTCTTTCTCTTCAACAGTTTTCCGTTCCCTGCCTTAGCAAATAATAAGTACTCTGTGGCTGAGTTCTTTTTGGCCTGGGTTTTTTTTTGGGGGGGTCCTTCTTTAACCCCCCTTAAAACAAAACATGTTTGCAAGCGGGGCAGTGGGACGCTGATACCTTCCTCTTTTGCATGGATGTTTTGGCTACATAAGTAGTAAATTAAATGTGGGAAAGGGCCACATTTGCTATGCATGCAGAAGGTCCCAGCTTTAATCCCTAGCATCTCCAGTTAGGGCTGGAAGAGCACTTTCTTTGCAATCCTGCAAAGTCATTAACTGTCAGGGTAGACAGTAGTGAGCTAGATGCACCAATGGTCTGGCTCAGTATAAGGCAGCTTCCTGTGTTTCTATGATTCCACCGCTTTCTGGTTTTTCAAAATTAATCTCACAATTTGGACATGGACATATTTGAGTTGATGGCCAGCAACCTCCCCTTTCTTCAAACTAGAAGTCATAGAGAGCCAAAGGTCCATCTCCAAATGTATAGATCTAATATTGGTCACTGTGTTGTTATTTTTTAAATAAATAAATAAATAAATTGCATGGATTCCTGGGAGATCTCGTTTCCCCCTCTGATGAGCTCCTGTTGCAAGTTACAAGAACAGATCTCACATAGAGTGCGGACATGATGTACCGCCTTCCCTTTGGCGCCAACATCCAGCAGAAGAAAAGGCAGGAAAAGATCAAACATGGAAAGAACAGGAGACAGCCGAGTTGCTGCTGCTGTCTGTGCCTAGGAGAGACAAATGAGCATGAGGGAAGGAACGAGGTAGAGGATAATTACTTTCATCCCAGTTTTATTTTTATTCCCACAAATCCCAACCGCTTTTGAAGCCAATTTTCCTTTAATAAAATACACTATTAATGACTCGGAGTGGAAGCCCTTTGTTCAAAACAATACCCAATTCTCCAGATGGAATTGTTTTGCATTCTGGGCAATATACATATATGTATATTTATGAGCATGGCCCCCATTACTCTATTTTGTAAATCAAGTGAGTTATTTAAAAATATGTTGAACATGCTTTCTTCCTTTGAAATTAATTCTTCCTTGGTTCTCTCTCCCCCCCCCTCACAGCCTCCCCTCTCTTTTAAAGAGAAACTGATGCCAAAGAGAAACAAGAGTGATGGCTTTCCCCATTGTTTCTGGAAGCCATTCATTTGGTATTTCTGTTCATCAGCACTTCGTAGTGAAAGACTATAAAGAGCTACTTGATGCCTCCTGCCACTTAGCACAGATATATACGCACATTTGAAACACTTGGCAAAGGGTTCGCTTTGGTTTAACAGCTTGTGAGAAACATTGGCTACACATCTCATCCTGTGAACAGATACACTGTAGAACTCACTGAGGGGAGGCAGAGTCAAGCTACCTGCAGGAGAGCTCTCATCCACAGCACTGCCATTTTCCCCAACACTCCTAGGTTACAGCCCTGCTGTGTCTGGAGAGCAGGGTGTATAGCAGCTCCCAGAAGGGGCGCCATCTTGTCCTCAGGATTGTGAGTGCCCTTCTGCAATGTGGACGTGTGACACCACACACACCTGCACATAGTGTATGTGAAGTCACATGCACTATGTGCAGGCGTGTGCATGTGATGTCACATGTCTATGTTGCGGCGGATGGCAGCAGTGACTCCTCTTTCTTCTCCTCGCTGCAGCCAGTGAGGCACCCCTTTCCCTGGGGAAGGGCTCAGAGAGACTGCCTCCATGCCTGAGCCCCTCACCAAGTCCCTCACTCACTTCTCTCTCAGAAGCAGCACAGCTGCTGCCTGCTGGCTTTTTTCATTGGCTTTGTGGGTGCTTGGCTCCCACAATTATATTATTGTGCATGCCCAAACACCCATGGCCCCCAGGAGTTGGCTCCTATGGCTCCCAGAGAGGTCCATTATTATCAAATCATATCCTGCTCTCTTAAGCTGCTCCTGTTGTGACAAATGTACTGCAATGTGTTAGGCTGTGGGTTCTTAACCTTTCTAACTCCAAGGCACAGTTGGGAAAGCTGAAAATTATTTGTGCCCAACAGCCACAAAAGGGTAGTGCAACCTAAAAACTGTTGGAATTCTGCCTGGGTCAGAGGAATGTGCCACATCTTAGGCACCGGCAGATATTCCTTGTCGACCTCCCCGCTGCTACTCCCGGCAGATAAGCAGGCGAGGTCTCAGCGATTCTTCCCAGATGTGAGAAGAACACACCGTTCCTTCTCTCTCCCCTTTGGTATCCCCAGGGAGGGGAAAGAAGCAGACAGAAATCTATTTACATTCTTTATTTCTGTCTCTTACATCAGTACAGAGTGTACATGTCTGCACTCAACAGCAGTAAGAAAAAACTCCACCCATGTACTTCCAGTACGGGTCATATGACACACACACACTGAGCTAACATCCGGTGCTCAGTACAGAATGGACTGCCCCTATGTTCCCATGGCAACAGTCACAAACATCCTGTTTGGCTTTCCAGCCACCTGCAGCTGACTTAGCTGCTAGAGCCTTTGCTTGCTGCTGCATTGGTGCTTTATGGTAACATACTCCCCCTAAAGTATCAATGCGTGCTGCGAGCAAAGCGTCATCCAGAGAAGAAAACAAACAGTTGTTATACATATAACATTCCCCTGTTGTTTCAGTTCCACCCTTGGAACTACCCGCCACTGGCTTAACCAATGTACCTCTCTGGTTGTGTGACTTCCAAGGAATAAGTGCATCTGCATTACCTTGGTTAGCAACTCTCTGTTGTGCCTTTGTCTCTGACTCAGACACAGCTTCAATTTGTCCTTGGTTGTTTACAACAGCAACACATGCAATAGCTAGGTTTGCAAACTCCTTTGAATACCTCTTGGGTGGTACACCCTTCGTTGCTCTCTCAGACCTACGTAAGAGGTGCTGCTCTTCTTTGCTTTCTGGTTCAGCCTCTGAACTCTCTGGAGAACCAGTACTAAGCTTAATCAGTGGTTCATCCTCTTCTTCTGAGGGTCTAGTCATTATGTGAGATTTCCTCTCAATGACTGTGACAACTGAGCTCCCTGAGCTATCGCTGTCATCATCAGTACTACTGAACTCAATAAGATCAACATCATCATCATCAGAATCATCTCCAGTAGGAAATGTGTGAACAATCACTCTCTCCTGTTCAGGAGCACTCTCTAGAAATTTTGTGAGAATCACCTGACCAGATTCAGACAAAATTACTCTGTAGAGACCCTTTTCATAACCCACAAAAATGCCTCTGGCATTCTTTACCCCACCTGGAGTTTCTGTTCTCACATGAGACCCAAAAACCTTGAAATGGGCAACTGAAGGTTTTCTATGGAATAGTTTCTCAAAAGGAGAACATCCCAACCCTTTTGAAACCTTTCTCAACCATGTATAAGTGTATGACAATAGCGACTCCGCCCAGAATTCATTTGGCAGATGCGAACTAAGCAATTGCGCATGCATTCCCTTTTGCAATTCTCTGTTCACCCTAACACAGACACATCTCTTCCATGCTTCTTCAGAACTAGCGATCTTGTGTCTTATCCCTTTCTCCTGCAGGAACCTCTGGAAATCCTGTGAAAGAAAAATCGGCATCTCATCTGTACAAAGACAAGCAATATTAGCATCATGCATATTTTTAACCTTGTCACAAAACTCTTTAAACCTTTCTAAGGCTTCTTTTGGTTTCTCCAAAACATAAATCCAGACATAATTTGTGAAAGAATCCACACACACAAGGTAATATTTTGCATTGCCTCTAGATGGTGCTAGAGGACCAATCACATCAGCATACACCCGCTGAAATGCTCTGTCGACCCTCAAGGTCACCTTCTTGGCGTCCTTCTTGGTCAGACCTGCAAAAGAGATTATGTTAGAATCACAAGAATTACATTCCATGTAATCACTTTGATCAAAAGTCAACAAATACAGTCCATCTTTCTCTTTGGCAGAAAGATACAACTCTCCATCTTTGTAGATCTCGCAGCTTTCAGCATCATAGGACAGCTTTAGTCCCTTCTTAGCAATCTGCGAAACGCTTAGCAGATTGAACTTCAACTCTGGAACCAAGTAAACATTGTTTATAGTCAAGTTCAGACTTTCAAGATACACAGTTCCAATCCCGGTCGCTTCCAACTCCTGACCGTTGGCTTGTTGCACAGCGAAGCTTTGCTTCTTAAACGTCGAAAATAGCTGTCTGTGTCGACACATATGCTGTGTACACCCCGTGTCTAGGACAAAGAAGTTTCCCACCTCTGGTGTGCCTTTTAGCGACATCAAAACCTTTGCAGTCTTCGCCTTTGAGATGGTATGACTTTTGTCTGACGCCTCAGACTTTGTGGAGCTCACCTTGGCTCCTTTGTGCTGACGTGGCTTCTTGCAGTTCCGCTGAAGATGCCCAGTCTGTCCACAATTGTTACATCGGACAACGCTTAACGCTACAGCATTTTCTCCAGTAGCAACAGCAGTGGGGATGTTAGAACTCCGTTCTTCCCTCCCCCTGTCTTTCACTTCCAGTGCAACAAGTCTGTCATGTTCATTCAGAATCACGGCATAGACCATCTCCGCGGTCAAATCGTTCGCTGGAAGGGAACCAAGCTGACTGGCAACGGTTTTGTAAGTCCGATTCAGGCTGTTTATCACCATGAAGCAAAACACTTCCTCCTGCAAACGGAAATTGCGTTCCACCATCTGTTGCCGCAGATATTTCATTTCCGTCAGGTGCGCTTGAACATCTCCATCAGGCGCAAGCCTCAGATTGGTCAGCTTCTCAAAATACAGCAACGCTGAAGAACCTGCATCTCTCTGATGTGTCCTTCGCAGCGTGTCCCAAACCTCTTGCGCGTATTGTAAATCCTGAATATGCACAAGCTGGCAATCTGAAACACACAGAATTATAGCCGTCCTGGCCCTCACATTCTGTGACTCCCAAGCACATGTTGGTGCTGCAGGGATGGGGTTCTCAATCACCTCAAACAGTCTCTGATTATGCAACAGGGCCTTCATCTTAATAGACCAAGATGAATAATTGTCATTAGTTAAAAGGGGTGGACTAGGCAGGGCTCCCCCTTTCTTGGCATCCATTTTGAGTCCTTGCATTAAATCTCACTCTCAAACCTGCTAAATCCAATAGCTGGTTGTTTATGCTCTTGCCACCTGGCAGCTCTTAACGCTGGCTGCGTTGGAAAGTTCCAAGAGCTCTTTAGACACTGTAGCCAAAACGAAAGTTGTTTTTTGCCTCTCTCAGGCACAGCCTTACTGTCCAGCACTTACTGTAAGTTTCCACTTCACCGACGAGCGTTGCTTAGCAACTGTGCATTCCTTTCTTGTACAGGAAACCACAAGAATCTCTGGAATGTAAGCCTTCCCACTCGGAGCTGTTTTTCCCAAACGCTGCTCCCGTGAACCAGAGAATAACTCAATCTGCGTTCACTCTTTTAAGCCTGAAATTTCTCATACCTTGGGCTCCGTGGCTTGTCTGTCACTTCGTCTGGTCAGCTTCTGGCTGTAGGCAGACGTTATCTTCTTTCCGTAGGTGCAGAGGATCAACCTTTCATTGCAGACTTCCATGGAGCGATGAAAACAGTAGCTCTGCTACTATTGTTGCAGACTTCCATGGATCGAAACCATGCAGCCATCCTCTGCTACCACTGTTGGAATTCTGCCTGGGTCAGAGGAATGTGCCACATCGTAGGCACCGGCAGATATTCCTTGTCGACCTCCCCGCTGCTACTCCCGGCAGATAAGCAGGCGAGGTCTCAGCGATTCTTCCCAGATGTGAGAAGAACACACCGTTCCTTCTCTCTCCCCTTTGGTATCCCCAGGGAGGGGAAAGAAGCAGACAGAAATCTATTTACATTCTTTATTTCTGTCTCTTACATCAGTACAGAGTGTACATGTCTTCACTCAACAGCAGTAAGAAAAAACTCCACCCATGTACTTCCAGTACGGGTCATATGACACACACACACTGAGCTAACATCCGGTGCTCAGTACAGAATGGACTGCCCCTATGTTCCCATGGCAACAGTCACAAACATCCTGTTTGGCTTTCCAGCCACCTGCAGCTGACTTAGCTGCTAGAGCCTTTGCTTGCTGCTGCATTGGTGCTTTATGGTAACATATATATATTCTGGTCCGTATCTTTTGAAAACAAAGGACCATCTATGAATAATGGGAAGGTGATGGGTAACATTAAAAACAGCTATTATTGTAGCGGTTATGATTAGGCAATTATAATTAGAAGATGGAAATCCTGGATGTTAGTTTTTCAGCAATAATGCTGAAAACTTACAGTACAACATAGTTATTTTTAGGGAAGAGGAAGGAGAGAAGCAATGAAGACACAAGAGACAGTAGTTCTCTTGCAGAAAATGCTCCAGTTGAGAAAATGAGAAAAATAATTCTTCTCCCTGTTAAAATAAAGTTATCCGCTCAATTCATAATAGCTCAGGTCAACATGCTAGGTTTCCTCTCATGATGAAATATTTGTACTTGGAACACAGTATTATAGCCCAGGAGAAAGTAATGCAACCAGTTACAGCAAAACAAAACATATGAACAATAAACAGAGCATGCCTTGATGTGAGCAAAAATGCACACAGGGTTAGAAGGAGGGCATGACTCTAGGTAGAATACTGTTAACACTACTGGAACCTGGCATGGATCCCACTTTGTGAAACTTCATGCCAAGTTTGGTGATGATATCTTGAGAGGCATCCAAAACTATGGAGAAAAAAATGGATAAGCCACTTCCCAAAATATATAGTAGATAGAGAGACTGAGCCTAGATAGGAGCCTATAGCTTAACACTCTAAAGTCCATTGCTCCAATATCAGATCTGCTAAGTGAGCAGCTTGTACCCAAGCTTAGTTCTGTTCTCCCTCTGTCCCCCCGCCCAGTGACTATATCTACACACCCACCCCATGATAATACAATTCCCAGTCCAAAGGGGGGGGATAAAGACACACCCCTTTCTCCAATTTGGTCCTCTCCCTCCAGAAGAATTTTTGGCTATTCCTTTAGCCATTGTTAAGGCCAGCTGCTGAAAAAAAAAATCTGCTAACTACCTTTACCAAAGGATGATTAAACCACATGACGTTTACCTTTACAGTACTCAGATGTATTTTCAGTATTGCAGCCTGGTATTAAATGTAGAATTTCAGGTTGCTTGAAAAGCAACACAGCGGAATGTTAAAAACGTAAGCTGACAAAGTGCTCTCTACCCTTTGAAATCCTAGGTTACAATAAATATGCAAGCAAGTCTTTTGAGTGCCTTAGGACTCTGTCATTTTTGCCATAAAATTTATTTACCTATTAAATAAATTGAGAGCCAGTGTGGTGTAGTGGTTAAGAGCGGTAGATTTGTAATCTGGTGAACCGGGTTCGTGTCTCTGCTCCTCCACATGCAGCTGCTGGGTGACCTTGGGCCAGTCACACTTCTCTGAAGTCTCTCAGCCCCACTCACCTCACAGAGTGTTTGTTGTGGGGGAGGAAGGGAAAGGAGAATGTTAGCCGCTTTGAGACTCCTTAAAGGGAATGAAAGGTGGGATGTCAAATCCAAACTCTTCTTATTATGTTCCCTTATTACAGTATGCTTATTAAAGCTAAATTAAAATATGTTTTCAAGCAAAAACGATTGAGTTTGTTTTATGTTAAGAGTAAGACTTCAGCCCTTCAGCGGAGGTGCTTCCAGTCTCTTATTATTTTCAGGAGGGATCTAATCACATATCAGGAAATTCAGATTGCACAATTAAAGCTGAGCAGTGCTCTGGCATAATGAACCCACTCCTCCTCAGAATAGGACTTTCTGCGTAAGGTAAGTGATGGTCAAATGCACTGGAAAGTGTGGGATAACAATGGCTCAACTCAACATCATATGACCTCACTGCAAACAAATCAGAATGAATGCTCAATAAACTGCTGAATTTGTTTAACTTCCCCACAAACTCGGTGCAAGTGAATCAGGATGAATGTTCAATAAGCAGGATGTCTTCCAAATAAACTTGGTTAGGTTTATTGGGATATAAGAATCGAAACACTGAGACATTGGGATATAAGAATCGCAACCATTAGTCACTTCAACAGCTCACCTAACAAGAACAAGTAACTGACAAACATGAAACCTAGGACAAACTAATGGAATTGCATTCCACTCACAATGAAGGTCTCATGGGTTTGAGTCTGTCAGGAATGAAAACTAGTATCTGCTCTATGAACACTGAAATGCTATCTTCTTTTATACACTTTTAAGAATGGAAATGCTTTTCTGGAGATCTGAACAACCTTCACAAACCTAAGGAGGGGGTGGGGGAAGCAACACCCTAAATGAGAAATATTTCAGCTCCATCCCATTGAAATTAAGAGTTTTCCTTTGAGGCTGCCTGAAGGACCCAGCCTTAGCTTCACTAGATGTGCCCTCAGAGAGGTTATCTTGGAATCAAAAATCCTCTGTTGCGTGACTATCCATTGTTTATAGATTCGTCTAACTGACTTCATATGTATCTGGTCTGGGGAAACTGATGTTATTAAAACACAACACTGAGACATTGAGCTCTGATAGCAGTTCAACGTGAACAAATAAAGCAAGAGTTTTCCCTAAAGTAAAGCCAAGCAAGGATCCCGGCCTTCGCATGAACTGCTGGGATGAAAGGAGGATGTGATACCATCATCTGAACATTGACCTTTGCAATGTTGTTTCTTTTTCCAACCCGGAGCCCATTCCTCTGTGTGTGTGTGTGTGTGTGTGTGTGCTTGCTTCTCTTTGTCTCTCCCCCTTTCATCCCCTCTGGCCAACTTTCACAAATACACAGAGCAGGTAGACTACAAGCAGTAAAGCTTTTCTGAAATGTTTTGGCTCGATTTGTTGCCCTTATGTCCCAATAAGAGAGGAATGTGGATTGTTAACCTGACCTCTGTCCAAAACAAAAATCAATTGTGTTTTCTGGAAACATACCTCCTCCCAATCCCCCCCCCCCAAAATAAACTGCATTAAAGATCACTTGCAAGCCAGAGGTGGAAATTGTAACTGAAAGCTAACATATCACCAGTAGCTTATGTATAAGGATTTTCTGTCTGTTTTGCACAAAATCAAGTTGAAAGTGCAATCCTCACCACGTCTGCTCAGCAGTGAGTCAACAGAACTTTCTCCCAAGTAAGTGTGCTTTGGTTTGCTGCCTAAAGAATTTGATCCTCTTAATTAAGTGTAAAATTTCTACAAGTTACAAATTCTAGTATGTTGTGCAATTCCACACATGCACCACTGGAGTTTCCCTAGAGACATTAAAGCACTCATTTTTATTTTAAATTTTAATCACCCCTTCAATGAATTCATTCCCAGGTGGTCATGGTCATCTAGATTCTAGGCCAACCCCTGCAGGAATCTCAAACAAAGGATCCATGATTGATGACCATCCAGCCTCTGCTTAAAAACCTCCAATGAAGAAGGGTCCGCCACCTTCCAAGAAAGTCTGTTCCAATGTCAAATAGCTCTTAGCATCAAAAAGTTCTTCTTAATGCTTAGCTGGAATCTTCTTTCTTGTAACAGCTGTGTGTAGCAGCTTTGTGGAATGATCATAGAGTTCTGGTCCTTCCCAGTTCCTAGTCTTGTAGCAGGAAGAACCTAACAAAGGACAGACTTCCACTGGGTTGGAGGTCACTCTAGATTCTCCTTTGGATGATGGTAGTGTGTGCCTCTTTCGGTGATTTCCTTGTGTTTTACTTGTGACATGAACCAATATTTTCCCCAAAGATCCTGTGGGTTAAAGGTAGTCTGTCAGGGTGACTCAGATCAGGCTAGACAGATATTTGCACCAAACTGTATTAATTCCAGAGCTTTCCAATGCCTACAAATATTAGATACCTGCTCTAGGCGATCCCATCTGGGCAGAACAGTGGGTGGTAAACGAAAACCAGCAATTTTAACATTAAAATAGTATAGCAAGCACTTTTCTATAAACCAGGCATCCCTTCTATCTTTTTCAATTGCTTTTGTCAGTCAAACCATTTTTCTTTCTTTCCCCCTTAATATTTGTGCTCTTGGCCCATTAGTCTAGTTACTTTGGCACTCTTGTCAAAGTTACTTGCCAAGGTAACCAAGTCAAATCCACGAATCAATGCACCCTTCCGAATAGAAGTGTCAAGCGGCAGAAAGGAAGAAAGAAAAACTGAGAAGGATATTTACTGAATATTGACTTAAAATATACTTTTGAAAACAGTATTTAATTAAAGCAAACAAACCCAAAGAAGAACGCAGGCCTTGAGGCAGCGGCTATTTTCTGATAGACACACATGGATACAGATGCTAGACTACTCAACTAGGATCTCTCTGTGGCGTCATTCTACTAAGAGGGAATGCCGCTGAAACAGTGCCTGCAATTTTCCAAACATTACCGCTGTGTAACATCCATTCATTTACTTGGGTTTCTGCAGCAGGCCTTCTGATGTTTTACTGGAATGAATGAAGGCTATACAGCAAGATGCTTAGGATGAGGGTATTCGCCATCCACCAGGGTGCCTGAATGCTGTACAGAACTATTCAGGATTTATAACTGAGCTCCTCATAAAGAATGGACATTAGGAAGAACATTTATCCATAGGATTTTCATAATCAGAATTCAGTATTGTATTGTGAAATCTTAGTTCATGTGCACATATAAGATAAAAAAAGTACTTTTACACCCAGTGCTCAGTAAAGCTATGGAATCCACTGCCACTGGTGGCAGTGATGTTTGCAGTTTTGCCTAGCGTACACATTTTCCTAATGCAATTTCCCCATATACAATGCATTCTTGTATGTTATGTTCACAAATATATGCATTTATATTCATACTTTACCCTGGCACTGTATATGCATTTTTGCTCATATTACTTGGCTGCAGAAATGCACTGAAAGATTAGGAGACGTGTGGGTTCCGAAGGCTGACTGTGCTTCAGTTTGCATATTGCAAATTAGATAGGTTCACTTTTACATGCAAACTTAATCAAATCTCTCCCCCATCCCTAGGTCTGACAAGGCCACCACTGACTACATACATTTTTCCAGAGTGTCCACCCCTCATCCTTGCTACCTCATTCAGGTTCTTAGATTGGAGTTGCTGGGAACTGAACCTGGGATCTTAGGCATGCAAAGAATGAGATCAACTGCTAAACTACAGCCCATTCTACAGTGAAGCCTCAGCTAATTCTGCCTTGGGCTAGCATTGCCTTTGCTAACTTTCCTTTCCCATCCTATCTGTCTCTCAACTTCTACATGTGTAAATAAACAGATTTTCACAAAGGACTTCAGGACTGTCTTTTCTACAGGAGGCTGACCGAAACCTCCCACAACTCACAAAGGAGCAAGGGGAGGGGGGTGGGAAGAACAATAGTGACTGAGGAAATGAAATCTAAAAATTGTTACAAGGAAGACAGAAGTGTTTACTCTGCTCAGTATTATTCTACGGGGGAAAGCCTAGCGAATTTAGTTGAGTGAATATTTCAGTATCAATGATAATAATAACAATAACAACAATTTATTATTTATACCCCGCCCATCTGACTGGGTTTCACAGCTACTCTGGGAGGCTCCCAACAGAATTAAAAGCACAATAAAACATCAAACATTAAAAACGTCCCTAAACAAGGTTGCCTTCAGATGTCTTCTAAAAGTCAGATAGTGGCTTATTTCCTTGACATCTGATGGGAGGGCGTTCCACAGGGCAGACGCAGTGAGGGAACCGCCAGAAGGCCCTCGGAGGAGGACCTCAGTGTCCGGGCTGAACGACAGTGGTGGTGATGCTCCTTCAGCTATACTGGGCCAAGGCTGCTTAGGGCTTAAAAGGTTAGTACCAACACTTTGTGCTTGGAAACGTACTGGGAGCCAATGTAGGTCTTTCAGGACCGGTTTCACCATTTGCTTGATCCAATCAAAATACAGAAATGAGATATTCCTGAGTTGAACATGTGGGATGTGGATCTCAGCAAATTACATTTCTAAACAGAAAAGTTCAGTGCATTTTTCCAAGATTTGGAGCATTTGTAAATGCACATGCTACATGCAGTGATCCATTTGCACAGAGCATCCCTGAGCATAGGCCACATTGGCTGGTGCTGATGGGAGTTAGAGCCCATCATCATTTGGAGGGTCATAGGCTCTCCATCCCAGTGCCTAGCATTGCATGCCCAACAGCATGTATTTCCAGACTACCAGAAAATGATTAGGGCTTTTAAAAAGTTGTGCATGGAATGCATACATGGGTTGGTGTTTTACTTATAGCCCATGCCAGACCTTTTCAGTCTAAAGAGAGAAAGAGGAAGACAAACACAGAGAAAATAAACCTTAAGCAGAAGCACAGGAGAAGAGAAAGAAAGATTATTAAACTAAATGTTATACTTTTGAGAAAATCAGTATGTTTTTATTGGTGCAAATAAGCACAAGAAAACATGGAAATTCTTCCAGATATACAGAGTTTGTCAAGAATGCAATTTTAAAAACTACAAATAAACACAAAAGTGTGGAGCAAATGGAAACAGAAATAAACTGAAGACACCCCTGCTTCCAGACTTGCATGTTAATAAGCTAGCTATTACGTGGAGACTCTGTGGTGATGGCTAAATTGTCAAAGTTTTTTTTTTTTAGTTTTTTTAAAAATCTTGTAAATCTTTAACCAGTGTGACTTGAAATGATTATGTGGGTTTTAAAATAGCAACTTGGCAGTAAATTTTTATAGCATATATAAATAGTATTCCATTTAATTTCTATATGAAGTTGCATTAAAGGCCCAATACATGATCTGCCAAAAAGGCAGTCTCCAAGAAGTATGCAGGCTGGCAACAACATCAATGGAGAAGCCACCAAGGAGTCCTAAAATGAGAGGTGGACCTTGACACGGATGGCAGTCATCATTCTTGTTTTTCTGTGTTGTGTTATATAGCTTTAGTAAATGGTAATATCCTACTTCTGTTCCCTACCTAAAGCTTCCATACCTAGTTAGCAGGTTGCTATAGGCTGGAAAAGGTAACCTTTTTTCAGCCTGAGGGCTACAATCCCTCTTGAAGAACCTTCCAGATCCTGCATGTCAGCTGTGGGTGGAGCCAAAGACAAAAGTGAACAGAGCCGTACTATGTTCCACCTACTGTCAACTGCCTGGGAAAAACAGGACATCCTGTTTTTTACCTGCAGAAACATGGCAGCCATTTTGGATGCCATGCTCTCGTGTGATTTCAGGCTGAGATCTCCCCCCCCCCCAGTGTTTTGGGGCACCGTGCACGAAAAAGTGCTTTGACCGGGTCTTGCGCAGGACATGTGACTCACACAGGATTTCAGACCTGGAAGATGGTGTCCCAGATTTAGGCAAACCAGGGTATGTTTTCAAACCACACAAAAGCCACAGGCTTTTACTCATGCACACACACCCTCTCTCCATCTTTCATGCAGGCAAGAAAGAGGCATCATCGTAGTTCAGAGACAGATTCCAGCCACCTGAAAGTTCTTGAGGGCATGGAGCATGGCCAATGAGGAGCATGCACGGGGGAGAGGCACCCAAGGTTGGGGGGGTTTCACATGCACACGACATTATGTGCACATTGCATGTGTGTGACTCCTGGTGCACACAATGTCACATTGTTGGGAGGAGGCTGAGCGCTGAGACCATGACGGCACAGCATGACTTTCTCTCTCACCCTCAGGAGGAGCCAGCCATCGAACGATGCCATGCTCAGCCTCCTCTGCCCCTCAACATTACGGGGGCCTGGCCCCCTGCCAGCAAATATTGAGGGGTCCGAGGACCCCCACCCCTGGGAGTTGGTACACCTGGGAGTTGGTGCACCTGGGGAGAGGAGTATGGTTTGAGGAAACAGGAAGTTCCAGGGGCCTGCTAGTTCTCGCTCTGGAGGACCACTTTCAGCCCCCAGGCCTGAGACAGCTCACCTCTGTCTTAGGCCATTGGTCCACATAGCTCAGTGTTTTCTGTAGTTGGTTTCTACAGTGCTGTATGAAGTGGCACAAACCCTACCATGGACAGCACAACCCACATTATGGCCCAAGTAGGCCTGTGGCTCTTCTTGGACAAAACAACTCTATAATTTAGTAGAGCTATGTGCACAAGCAGAAGGAAGTCTGCCTCAGCACTTCCTCCAAGGATTGGAAAAATCCTTGTCTGAACACTGGTTAGTTTAAGCTATGGTTTGTTCAAACAAGTCCAAATCAAGCTGTAGTTATGATCCTGGCTTGTTAAGAAATCATAGTTTAACTATTCACCGTTCTCCTGAGTTCAGCTGTAAGAAGAAAGTTTGGGTAGTTTAATCGTGGATGTTTATGTGCTGGGAGCTTTCTGCTGTGTCAGAGGAGGAGAGAGTAGGAGGCTGCTGTTCATGCTGTCAACAGTAAACCATGGTTAAGTGTTACATGTGAACTGAACTTGCATGGACTATAAACCGAGGCTGCAACATATATAACTCAATATAACAATACAAACAAAGATTGCAATGAATTGCACTGGTGCAACAGAATATTAAAAGCTCTTTGCTTTTGTGTTTCTTAAATTTACACATACGCAAGTTTCTATGATCAGCACCTGTAGACCCGCAGTGCTTTTGGGCCTCCAGTCTGTGTACAGCATTGCTATATCTTTCTCTTATTTGTTCAGCAGAGGCAGAAATGTTCCCACACACTGCCTTTCCTCCTGTCCTTGAAATATAAAGCTCACACTTGTCATGTTCAGAGGAATGGATTTATGGCTGAAGCTGTCTCTCTTTCCCGCACAGACCTCAGTGGAACTGGCATCCAGATGGGCCCATATTATGTAGGAAGCTCTGCGTAGGCCTTCCACCAAAACACAATTTGTTCCCAAGAATATTCTGTCTCAAGTGACTATAGGAGTTGGTGGGCTGGTTTGCAAATATATCTCTTTTTATTCCTTCAGTGTGTTTATGATTTACATACTATAAAAAGCATAGTATATCTTTCTTGTCCCAGGGCTAAGCAATATGTGCATGTCTGTGAGAAAAATCAAAGTTTATTGTTTGCTGTCAAATGTGTGGTTGAGAAGCATCCTTTTCCGTAATAATACAGAACCTTTAGACTTGAATTTTGGAGCTGTTGGGGTGGGAAAGGGGAAACAATCCCCTCAGCAAATTTCAGGTGTGGACCAGTGTAGCTACATCAGCTAAAGGCCAGATGGGGGAGCAAAGTTCTTCATTAAAAAAGAAACCTTCTTCCCTGGGTGCAGTGGTGCACCTACATTTTGGGGGCCCTAAAACTTGAATTATCATGGGGACCCCTTTGCAACTAGCAATGAAGTGTGGGCAGCCAATGTCTAGGGAGGCCTCAGAATAGAAACTAGAAAAAACACACAAACACTGTTCTTTCTCAGAGCATGCGCTATTCATTCCTTTCCCATAGATTTAAACAAAATGCCAAACATTTAAGGGCTGCTTAGGGGTTTCATAGTTACCTGGGAATGTGAAAGTCTCTTCACAAAATCTTCATCCCCCCACTCAAAATATTGCCTTTTCTGAGCACCACCTCCCGTCAGATGAGCACAGACAATTCCTTTTAAGGATCCCCTCACAAAATGTAAAGCAGAGTGGTGGTTCTGTGTGTTTAAGGACCAAGAGACTGAAACAAAGAACAATAGTATATAGAGGTGCCTGTTATAAGGTCTGGACACTAGAGGCCCTGATTCCCTCCTTCACAAGGTGGGCGGAAGGCCAACCGGTGCTGCTTTTTTTTTTTGCCTTAGGGGTATAAGACACAGCGTGTCCATCACAGTTTGTGTGAGTCAACAATCTTGCAGAGTAGGTCTCCAGAGAGTGCCTGGCCATTCCACTTTTAATAGACAGCCGTGTCCTGCTGCTGAGGGATCAGTCCCCAAATAAATGTTTCTTATTTATCCAGCTTTCCCTGTGCCCTGAACTTTGTCTGTATCTTTGGCTAAAAGGGCAGCTACCCCAGGTCAGAGCACTGCCTTGGGCTACTAGAGGGAGTCAGCTTTCAGTTTCTGCAGTGACTTTCTTTCCCTTTCTCCCTCCGCCCTCATTCTCTTATCCCTCCAGCCATCGCAAAATAATTCCCATCCCTATTAGCTTACGCTTCTCCTCCCCCCCCCTTTCCCCCTTCCCTTCTCCTTTGAAATCCTCCCTCCATTCCCTGGGACTGGGTGGGGAGAAAATGTCTGCAGAATTCCTGCTGATATTACACAAAAGCCTCATGTATCCCAATGTCAACCCCAGAGGGCAGCTGAATAATTCAATTAAAACAAGGGGGGATTGCCCCCCATTTTATTATTTCATTTTTTTAAAAAAACCTTTTTAAAAAATATGAGTGAAATAAATTAGATAGCAACTCAGAAGAGGATGAAGGCTACACACAGACCATACATTTACAGTACAGTGGTACCTCGGGTTAAGTACTTAATTCGTTCCGGAGGTCTGTTCTTAACCTGAAACTGTTCTTAACCTTAAGCACCACTTTAGCTAATGGGGCCTCCTGCTGCCGCCATGCTGCCGGAGCACAATTTCTGTTCTCATCCTGAAGCAAAGTTCTTAACCCGAGGTACTATTTCTGGGTTAGCAGAGTCTGTAACCTGAAGTGTCTGTAACCTGAAACGTATGTAACCTGAGGTACCACTGTACCGATTTGCCCCCTGAATCCTGGGAACTGAAGTTTCTTAAAGGTGCTAGAAAGTGTAGCCCCACCATGAGTGGCAAACTACAGCTCTCAGAATTCTTTTGGGGGTGGGGGTGTGGTTTAAATGTTCTTTGTATGTATGTTGTACATGCAGCTAAAGTTTATTTCTGTGTTCAGACTGTTGCTAACGGAACACCAATGGGAGGAGACAGGTTTCTCTTGTCTCTCCTTTGCCCCAGGCCTGCTGGAAGGTCATCCTGGTTTCTTAGAATTAAAAGTAAACCCCCATGTGGCGAAAAAACCAACAACATTCTTTCCATTCCTCCCTGCCCCCCCCTTACCTCCCCCTTCCTCTCAGGTCTACTTCCTTCTGCCAGCGGTGGCATCAGAGGAGGATTTTGGGGCAGATGTCCAGGGCCCCTCTTAGGAGACTGGCCAGACACACCCCACCAGTAAGAAAAGTACGGTAATGCACATTACCACCCGAAGAGGGTCCTTGCATAGCAGAGGGGGCCCTAAATGCAGCTTTACACATTTTGAAGGTGATAAGGGCCCCCCTCTTCTACCATCTAAAGAGCTCTCCCCCCACATAAGACCATTAAATCCAGAAGTGACCTCACTGCATCATTGCCTCCTGCATTTATAAAGGGTTCCAGTCCAACTTAAGACTGGTGACGAAGGAGTGCAATAGTACTAGTGACTGACTTGTTCCATGGGTTTTTCATGCTACTTAATCACAATTAACGTGGGCTGGATTCTGATGTTTGATTGTTTTCTTGCTTGCTTATTACCTGCCTTTCACTATAAGGCCCCAGGGTAGGTTACACCATGAAAAAAAAAGCTCACAGTCATAAAAACGTTTCTTTGCACCCTTTGTGAATGTCTATATATGTTGTTGTTGTTGTTGTTGTTGTTGTTGTTGTTGTTGTTGTTATTGCTAGATTCTTTTCAGAGTGTTGAAGATGGCATGAGGTGGTGACCTGTAGTATACACATAAAACTCACCCCTCCATTGTGGTTTATATGCAGGTTTTGCAGGCTTTGTGGTGTTGCAGAAACAAAAAAAAAGAGGTTCGCCCAGAGACAATAGTGAGACGTTAAGAGTGGATATGCCTCTGTGATACAACACCCCCCCACAGCAAAACACTATTGTTTCCAGCATTATTATCCCCCAGTCACTATCTCAAGTTTACCTTCCCTAAGTTTATTTCAATTTTATTTTTCTTGCCTATTTTGTCCCCTTTCCTTATCCCCTCCCCCCCAAATTACACTTTTTCAGATTCCTGACTCCCACCTTTCATTTTCTAAATTTTAACACAAATGCATTCTTTCAGCCTGGATGGGCTGAATCTATACCTAATAATTAACATCTTTGTTCTTCAACATGAAGTAAACACTTTTCCTTATATCCAGTTACAGATAGGTAGCCGTGTTGGTCTGCCATAGTCTTCCTTATAAATATTCACTGAGAAGCACATAAAAAGCACTTGATGATTACCTCAAGAATATCTATAGCTCCCTTTTTACAATAATGTTGTAGTGATCCATGGCCATCTGCTATCACATGCTTTTGGAGGAGGATCTCTGGTCCTAAAGCTAAGGAGTGAGATTCACTCTGCCATCTTAAAGGGCCTGGGGAGGAGAACAACCATCCCACTTAACAGAGTACCTTCATATGTTTAGGCTCCTAAGCTGGGTTCCATTAGTTGCTCTGTACAAATCTATTGCCTCTTAGATACATCCAGACCTTCAGTTCTGCTTATGATGCCTTTCAGCTTTATGTACACTTTAGCACATCATAGATTATGTATATAGGGCTACACTGACAAATTTGTAAGCATAGCTGAATTATATTATTATATGTTCAGAAGACTAGGAATTCTGGGATGGTATGCTTCCAGGCTTCAGACAGCTGCACCACAGCAGACTGTATGCCAAAGTTGAAAAGTGATGCTAAAATAAAATAAAATAAAATAAAATTAAATTAAATTAAAAAAACCATCTTCAGTGGAATTTCTTGCAGAGATAGCAGCTCTTGCCCAATAAATTCCAGACAGCATCAGGATTCAAAGGCCATGGGGAGCTTTTCAGATCATTCCCTAACACAGACCCCAGCACCATACTCTGAAAGTTGTGGAATCCCAAGAGCAGCATTCCATGAGAATTGCAGAAGTATTTCAGGAAGGAAAAGCTGGCAAGACCCCCACCAAAGTTCTCTCTGGACCCCAACCAATATCAGGGTTAAATGATACACCTTGTAACCTACTGACAGTGCAATCCTAACCACGTCTACTAAGAAGCAATTGTCCTATTGGCTACATTGGGACTTGCTCCCAAGTAAGTGGGTTAGGATTGTAGCCTTTCTTAGTACTCTCTTGCTTTGACATCACCAAGCCTAATTCTTTTCTGTTTGTGGGGGGTGTTAGAGAAGAGGGGGATTTGGCGAGGGAAGACTAATTCTGACCTCCTCAGGTGCAGATCACCTCCCCACCCCCCGGAATTAGGTTGGGGGGGGGAAGCAAAAACACTTCTTTCAAGCCCAATTGGTTGAAAAGGAGAGTGAACATGTGTGTAGGTCAGATTGTGGTGTGTACACAGGTGTGACAGCTGTGCATGTGTGCGTGGTTCTGGTCAGTAGTGGTCTGCATGGCAGGGCAGTGGTGCCTACATGACCTCCCATTAATGGCATCACCTCGCTGGGAGGGAGGGGCAAGACAGCAGTGAGTTGGTGTGGTGCAAACACACCAGCAGAGCAAATCCATTAGCCCCGCTGCTGAACTTACCCTGTGCCAAACTTGCCCCTGCATTGCTTCCCTCCCATCTCCCTCCTGGTAGGCTGCAGCAATACTGGTGATGGGAAGTCAGGAAAGCCCTGCCTCTCCATCCCACTGACCTTTACACACTGCTGACCTCTAGAGCGTGTGTTGCTGCTCACAGCATCTACAGTTGGGAGCCTCTGGTCTAGGAAAGTGATTTTTGTGGAGGCTGCAATTCCACTGACTCAGTGAGGTTTGAAGCTGCCATGTGGACGGTGGGGTAGAGGCCATGGAAGGTGGAACTAGGGTGGTTTTCTGGTGGAACCAGCAAAGGGCTTGTCATTACCACCTGACAACATCTGACTCTGAGCCCTAACCAATCTGCTAGAAGCACTAGTGCTGTAACACGATGATGTTCTTGAGCCTACCAATCCTATAGTGATGTTTTGCACATGTCCTTGGTCCAGGATACAGACTGCAGAGTCTGAGGGTCTTTCTTGAAGGGCATTAAAGCTCCTCATTAAGTTCTGATTTTGGTGAGTAGCTGCCACTGACTCAAATTTCCTTCTTGTAGCTGCAACTTGACTCCTCACTTGTAATTTCTAGTATTCAAAATTCCACACTTTTACACCATCCAGCCTACCAATAATGGATCAAATTTTCATAGGGCATAATGAAGTTATTAACCCTAAAAAACCCCTCGTTGTGTGTATCACATGCTCATTACTAAAAGGCACAACAATCATTTTACGATTTTTGGGCAAGATCTGCGAAGGGACTGTACTACATGTTTCTTGGACAATTGCTTCTTTGTTCTTCCCTTTTTCCATTTTAAAAAGTGAATTGTGGTCAAGCTAGATTTTGATCATTTTAGTTACATCGACTCAGGAGATTTCTTCCTGCTTAGTTTATTTTCAGGGTCTTGGCTTATTTTTAGCACATAATCTTTCTGAACTCTTCACCCACTTCCATGCTTCCCCACTCCCTCACCTCTTAAGCCATGAGTAAACTTCAGGGACATTTCCCACTTGACGTTTCTGCCCCAAATGGACAGCAGAGGTTAACACAACAAGTGAGAACTTCACGTAATTCCATTCACCTTTGTGCTGGGACTTTGCTTAGCCATTTTTTGAATCCTGTGTCTGCACAGGCTCCACTTATTAAAGAGGACACATTGACCAATTAGTTGTTATATAATAGCTCTCGATGGCCAGGCAAAAGATTCAAGGGCAGTTGTTCAAATTAATGGGGTCTGGGATTGATTTACGTCAAGGGAAAAACTTGTCAGCATCAGGCTGCAGTGGCCCTCTGGTGTCTCTCCATCTTGCCAGAGAGAGTTTCGAGAGATGCTATTAGTGTAAAACCATCTGCTACCTAAGCATATAGGTGTCGGATATCAGAAATACACTGGCACTTGAGCCCTGTGTTTCTGACTTGTGGATTTTTCTCTCTTTGATTTACATTTAATCTGCAAGATTTTATTTTTTAAAGGAAAATGCACACATACACCTTTTTTTAAAAAAAGAACATTCTGAGTATCAATGATATGGTCTGATTTTTTAAAATATAGATTCATATCCCAACCTTCCCCCAAAGAACTCAGGCTTCTTCTCTGTCACTTTTACTCTCACAGCAACTAGGAATTGGGAAGAAATTTGGGTTTAAATGTGAGCTGATCTGGTTTCCCAAAACACCAACTAAACACAACTATCCTTCAAAATCTAAAAACTGTTCTATACAGTTCTCCAACCAAAAACCATGTACAAAAATACATATATTAGGGGGCACATGCACAAAAATGTGTGTATTAGTGAAAATAATGTACCAAAAATGCTCTATCAAATCTTTTCTCTACATATTTCGTATGTGCTAAGAATTAAGTATATTTTAGGTGGTTATATATTTTCTGGATCTTTATATTATAAATTTAAAAATCTGTGTGAAGCAAAAAATGCATTACAATTGGAACAATTGTATATGTTAGGCAAAACTGTTTAGGAAAGTTTTTAAATGATTGATGTTTTAATGTATTTTTAATCTCCTGTTGGAAGCAACCCAGAATGGCTGGGGAAACCCAGCCAGATGGGCGGGGTATAAGTAATAAATTATTTATTATGATTATGATTATGATTATTATTACTGCTTACAAAAATATATCTATTAGGGGAAATGCACACAAGAATGTGTACGAATTTTCATGCAAGGTGATGTAGAAATGGGTGGAACTAAATCTAAGATTAGAAAAAAGAGAAATGGAAGCCATGTTTGTGTTTTACTTATATGAGTGGCTTACCCATGTTGATGGTCATATTTTGGCTCTGGCTCTGCCATTGAGTCTTCTTGCTGTAACAATTTTATGTTACACACTCCTGTTTGCAGATATACAAACTTGCAAGTACAACTTGCATTGTCACTCCATGCGGCAAGGTGAAGTGACTTCTGGAGAAGTGGTGCTGGCAACGGGATCAGTTTCTGGCGAGATCTCATGAGATCTCACTGAAATCTCATGAGATCTCACTGGAAGCCGGTGCTTTGTGGACTCCGCTATGCAACACAGTTAAAGGAGGGCTTCAGCGGCAGCGGCAGGGTGCTCCTGTTTTGCTTTAGGTGGTGAAATGGGACTTGCCACCCCAGCTTGGGAGAAATAAAAACTAACAGATTCACCCATCTCTAACAACAATCCAGGATTGAGTTAGGTTAGACTGAGAGATGGTGACTGGTCTAAAGTAAGTCATAAACTGACTTTTAGTAAATATGTGAGGAGGAAGCAGGATCATGCCCACTGGCCAGGAGCCCAACACAGACATGACCATGCCTATCCCAGTATTCATTGTTAGTGAGAACATGATGAATGTGTGCATAGGGCTTCTCCCTTTGATCCCGGACTGTGTCCAATCATTGTTCCTAACTGGATGGAGGAGCCTTATGCACATTCACACATAGGTTCCCCTTTCTTCTTGCCAGGGGCTGCTGGATCTGTGGGCTGAACCATCAAACTGCAAGTGGCAGCTTCTCAGTGACATACTTTGCCTCTGCCCGTTGGATCCACCTGGACAGGTAAAAGTAGAAAGGGCTTCCTTTTCCAGTCCAGCCTTGCGTGAGCAACATAGTCATCCTGTATCCTTTGCTATTTTTCGGTCGGTCCTGACTTCTGACTCAAGTCTTTTTTGACCCTGCCTTCTGGTTTCTTCTTAAGTCCTGATGGGTCTTGACTTATGTTTTTTCCAATGGTTCCTAGCAGTTATGGTGTGTGAGGTGGGCCTCTGTGACTGTGCACTCTTCTGGCTGCAGTGGCACTGCTACCTAGCAGGACTGGCATGGGGCAGGACAGTAGATGGGGGGGGGGCAAACACCAGGTTTGTAGTGTTGCTGCAGTGGATGATGAGGCAGTGGCAGTGTGCACACCATAAATGGTTTCTAGTTCCAGGTTACTGGCTCCCCTCAGATTGCTTTCCATGGCCCATCCCATAGCCCACCTCATGGCCCAACCCATGACCCACTTGCTAATGGCGGCTGGTGATGGAGGAATGGCTCTGGTTGCAGGTCATTCTGAAGGATTAGTAATGGGACAACCTCACACCAACATTACTCATTTTGCAAGATCCAGTTGCAATGCAGAGGGGGACAGGGCACACAATGACATGGAAGTTCTACTCAATATTGATCCAGAGTAGAACTACAATGTATAGTTAGCCAGGGGCGCCGACTTATAAAAAATATTGGGGGGGCCCATACTGGGGTCCTGCCCCGGGAAGTTTTATAAGATCCGCTCCCGGCCCGTTGCTGCTGCTGCCGCCCGCCTCGTGGCCCCCTCGCCAGCTGAGGGAGGGAGAGAGACCGAGAAGGAGAGAGATGCGTGGTGGGCAAGGCAAGTGCCCGCCGCGCCTCGCCTCCCACCGCCCCTCGTGCCGGCCGCCCCCTCCCCTCCCTTCCCCCCGCGCGCGCGCTCGCTCGCCCTCCTCACCCCAGCTCTTGGCCGTTTGCCCCAGGAACTCGCCGCTGTTGGGGTTGTAGATGAACCTCCGCCACTCGGCCATAGACTGGCTGAAGGGCTTCTCCTCCTCCTTGGCCATAGCGCGAGAGAGAGAGAGAGAGAGAGAGGCTGGAAAGAGAGAGGGAGCTCGGCGGTTCGCGGGCGGCGGTTTTTCCCCTGCCGAAACAACAGCGGCTCCTCAGAACCGCTAAGTAACTCTCCCTCAGGCGCCCGGCGGGAGAGCAGAAGAGAGGAAAAGGAAAGAGGGGCTGGGCCAGTCGCACGCACCGAGCAAAACTACTCGCGCCGCCTCTTTTACTACCGTAATAATTATTTGTTTTAACTCATTACTGAATGTATTTTAAAAGGTAACTATCATCAAACAAGGAAAATAAAAAATACCAACATAATTTTGTGATTTTACAAAGCATAATATAACTACCGTATTTTTCGCTCTATAACACGCACCTGACCATAACACGCACATCGTTTTTAGAGGAGGAAAACAAGGGAAAAAAACATTCTGAATGAAACAGTGGATGTATCATTTTTGTGCTTCATGCTGTGGCCACAGACAGATGGTGAATTTGGGGTGACCCAATGCAAAAATCCTGAGGATCCATGTGGATCCATGTTTTGTAACCACGTTTTTGCACCATTGCAGCCCCAGGCAACAGTGGGTGCGTGATTTTGGGGGGGCAGGCTGTAGCCATGGACATGCTATGTGCTCTGATGGTGAATTTGGGCTGACCCAATGCAAAGATCCTGAGGATCCATGTGGATCCATGTTTTGTAACCACGTTTTTGCACCATTGCAGCCCCAGGCAACAGTGGGTACGTGATTTTGGGGGGGCAGGCTGTAGCCATGGACATGCTATGTGCTCTGATGGTGAATTTGGGCTGACCCAATGCAAAGATCCTGAGGATCCATGTGGATCCATGTTTTGTAACCACGTTTTTGCACCACTGCAGCCCCAGGCAACAGTGGGTGCGTGATTTTGGGGGGGCAGGCTGTAGCCATGGACATGCTATGTGCTCTGATGGTGAATTTGGGCTGACCCAATGCAAAGATCCTGAGGATCCATGTGGATCCATGTTTTGTAACCACGTTTTTGCACCATTGCAGCCCCAGGCAACAGTGGGTGCGTGATTTTGGGGGGGCAGGCTGTAGCCATGGACATGCTATGTGCTCTGATGGTGAATTTGGGCTGACCCAATGCAAAGATCCTGAGGATCCATGTGGATCCATGCTTTTTAACCACATTTTTGCACCATTGCAGCCCCAGGCAACAGTGGGTGCGTGATTTTTGGGGGGCAGGCTGTAGCCATGGACTTGCTATGTGATCTGATGGTGAATTTGGGCTGACCCAATGCAAAGATCCTGAGGATCCATGTGGATCCATGCTTTTTAACCACATTTTAAGTGGGGAGGGAAGGAAAAACACAGAAGGGACACGGAGCAGGAGAGGGGTGTGCAGAGAAGCAGCTGGCTAAGAATGCAGGAGAGGGGTATAACAGGAGGAGGGAGGAAAGGAAGGCAAAAGTTTTCCCTCACCTACCCACCCAAGTCAGCCAGCTCGCGCGCTCTCGCTCGCGCGCTCTCTCTCCCTCCTGCACGGAGCACAGAGACACACTCTGCTTTCCCTCTGCCTGGAGGGGAGGGGCTTTCCCTGCTCTTTGTTCCGTTTGAGCAAACACAGCAAGGAAACAGAGCAGGGTGGGCAGTAAGACCCTGAGGCAGAATGCCGGAAAAATACGGTAATAATTTTCTTAAATTATTGGGGGGGCGGAGCCCCCCCAAACGAATTTTTGAGGGGGCTCGGGCCCCCTCAGGCCCCATGGAGTCGGCGCCTATGTAGTTAGCAGAGCAACAACTTAAACACGTTGCAGGATTCGCCCCAAAATAGATCGGAGGCAATTGTATTTCATCCAGCAGAACTTTACTGCTAATGAAGGCAAATGAGCACAATGGTCACAAATCCAATACATTCAGGATTGGCACTGTCTTTAAGAAATCCAGTTGCAGCAGACTTAACTTAAATTTACAATAACTTATACAGTCGTAACTTGGATCTCGAACGCCTTGCCTCCCAAACACATCGGCTCCTGAACGATTGAAACCCGGAAGTGAGTGTTCCGGTTTTCAAACATTCTTTTGGAAGCCAAACGTCTGATGGGGCTTCCAATTGGCTACAGGAGCTTCCTGCAGCCAATCAGAAGCCATGCTTTGGTTTTTGAATGTTTTGGAAGTTGAACGGACTTCTGGAACAGATTCCATTCAACTTCCAAGGTACGTCTGTAATAAGACTAAACTTAACACTAAGCATACTATAAACAGAGCACCATACAAGAAGGAAAAGAGATAGAAAGAGAAAGTGAACCCCAGGTTCCTTCTGGCCTTCCTTTTATAGTCAGCATGACCGGGACAAAAAAAGATAAGAGAACCAGTTTAAACCTCCTGTACTCAGCTTCTCTGAAGGAATAACCCAAAAATCATGAACCTTCTGCTTGTTTCTTTCACACACAGAAGCTTCCAGAACCCTCTTGAATTAAGTAGAATAGGAAAGATCTCTACACATCAGACCAATACTTTCTGCACTAAGAAATGCAAACTGACACACAACAGAGATTTTGAAGGTCAGAATAGACTACTGGGAAATGTACAGTGCAGATTACAGCATTAGTACCCTTTTGCATGATATTTGTACATCTCAGGCATTCACACAACATGCCATTCTGTGTATTTTTCAGCTGTACCCATTCCATCTTACTAATACTACCCATTTTGCAGGATTGTTGTAAAGACTGCAATTGGAGTGTGCATGTGAAGTGCTTTGAACATTTGAAAGCACTATATGAATACAAAGTAGTAATATTATTATTAATGCCTCAGACTGTGGCGAGAGAGAAGCTCTGCTTGTTTTCAACAAACTGAAAGACTTGGCTTGCCACTATTACCACTGCTGGTGCCACTGCTACACCACAGACTTCTGAGTTGATGGGGGGATTATAAGACAGGGTGTGTGTGTGTACATCTCGGAGTTTGGGTTGGAACATTGACTGTGGGAAAGTAAAGAGCTGACAGTCAAAACTAAACCTTCTGACACATATGCTGTGAAATGCAGTTTTCTATCCAAAACTACTTTGTAGAGGGATAGGGTAAGATGAGCACACCCTTCATTATGGGAGGAGATGAGATGTATGGGAAAATTTTCACATCCCTTCCCCCCTTTTCCTACAGAAGAGTGTATGATGATCTATGGGATCACTAGATTAGGACTACATTGTGAAAATGGTCTTAAGTAGGAATAAGAGGTGAAATATTTATGAGAAGAGTTTAGACAGCAAACAACCTTGTCATCATTTCATATACCTTGGCTGTTAAATACAGGGTTAGTAAATATATGTTCAAATAGGACATGTGAATGCTTTATATTCTGCAAAATGCAAGCTAACAGTAATTACAGTGCAATTCTATACTCCAATTTATGTCAAGGTAAAGGAACATGCCAACTGGCACAACACAAGGCCAGTGCTAACAAGTCACTGGCACAATTGACCATTGGATTGTTCTGCCTCCCTTTCTTTTTCAAGTGCTTATCCAGGAATGTCCTTCGGGATCCTAGTGTTGCTGCATTGTGGCATAAATTGAAGCATTGACTTTCATCCATCAGGGATGGCAACATCAAATATTGACATGTCTGTTTGAAACAGTCATCAAAGACTACGAGAGATTCTACAGCAGCCTATATGGGGGAGCAGCATTGTTCTCTGCATGTGGCAACAGAACAGTGATCCATGTGCAGGAATCTATTCTTTTGTACACCCCCCCCCTTTGCTTTAGGTGATGGTAACTATTTAGACAATCATTCATAAAATTCCACCCTTCATATCACGCCACAATATAGGCATAGGAAATGCTGACACAGGAAATGCAGCTCTTAAAAGTTAGAATTTCCCCTGCTAGGGTTGTATCTTGCTATTGATTACTTGGAGTGCTTTTGTAAGGAATGAGTAACGAGGAGAGGAGAGGAACAGTAAAACACCACATGGTGACATTGTTCCTGAAAGCTGATCACATAAACTCACCTGGAGTTTTTCATTGATGAAATAAGCAAATTACAAAAGATGGAGACTGGCTGTTCTCCAGCACCGTTTTTACAGTGGGCTGTGAATCTGTTTCCAGCTATCAGATATTGCCCTGTAAATGGAATCTGTGGAAAGTGGGTGCAGGAAATTGCACAAAGGGGAAAGGTGGGAAGATGTTGCATGTTAACTATCTCACAGGTGCTATGAATGTCAATTCCCTGGGTAGTAGTGCTCCACGATTGCTTTGAGACGCAGCCACTTATAAATCCCTCTGGGGGCATTTTCTGATCCTAGAAACAGCCTGGTAGAGATAGTGTTCTCCAAGCCATGTTTACCCCTCTCAAGTTCCACATGTTTTCCTGAAGTTCCATTTAGTAGCCCTTTGGCTTCAACGCTCAGCCTATTATTAGGGAAACAAGAGCTTAGTATTAAGTGATGGTTATACAATTTATTTTGACAGGGAAAAAGTGAAAAGGGGAAATTGACATTTGTGAGTTCACTTGTGTGCTGACAACCCTAATTAATCTTAATTCTGGCAATGAGAATGATAAATGGATGTGATGGGAAAGCTTCATTTTCATTTGCTGCTGCCTGTGGAAAAAAACAGACCCTTAGCTGGGGCAATAAGTCAGTAGCTAAAAAAGAAAAGGTGGGGATTGAGAAATGTTATTTCTTAGAATTAAAGTAGGCCAGAGAGACAAAAAGAGAGAATAAACACTGAGAAACAAAAAGTTAAATTCACCACATGGATAAAATCTTTGCTCCACTTGAATCAGTCAGAGTTCATTGTACATTCATTATGTGCATATCACCCACATTATGCCAAGGGTCTCATTAGATACCTCACTTCCTGTGAGGCAGTTCTAACCCATTCCTAATTTTTACGGATTTTTTTATATTTCTAGAACTCAGTCTATAAAAAACTAGAAAACTTATTTTGTTTACAGATTTTATGCACTGATTTCTTTTGTCTCTTCCAAGTTTCCCCCCTCATAGTGTCATTTAGGAAGGCAGGATCGTGTGCCCCATCAGTCAGTCCCATTGTCTGCTTCAAAAGCATGTGTTTCAAATGTAAGACATCCATTTGTCTGCCATCACACCCACTTTAAAATTGGGGTGGGCAAACATGTCACAGTCAAGGACTGCATTTCCTAAAGTGAAAATGTTTGGGAAGCGGGGGCACATACTGGTGGTGGTAGGTCAAAGCCAGTATCAGGTGGGGTCACATCCAAAAGCAGGTGGGGACACCCTTCTCTCACTCTTTCTCTCTTATACACACACAATAATGGAAGAAGAACCTGTTGGATCAGGCCAATGGCCCAGCATCCTGTTCTCACACTGGCCATCCAGCTGCCAATGAGAATCTTCTCCCCAGCAACTAGTATTCAGAGGCACATTGCTTCAAAAAGTGGAAGTAGAGAATATTCATCCTGGCTTGTAGCCACTGATAGATTTTTCCTCCATAGTGTTGCCATACGTCCAGAATTTCCCAGAAATATCCGGAATACTGCAGTCGGAGGCAGTGTCTGGGTGAAAATCGGCAAAAATATCCCGGAACATCCGGATGTCTGGCAACCCATGTCAGCAGTGTTGTTTTTGCTGATTTTCCATAAAAATAGCTCAAAAGCGTCATTTTTGTGTGTGTGATTTTGCCAAAAAAAGCTCTATAAAGTAAACTAGTTTGGGCAAAACTAGAAAAAGATTTTCACTTTTTGAAATATGGGAACCCTAATCCTCCACGAATTTATCAAATCCTATAAGGAGAGTAGGACAGACACACAGGCTTCCAGAATTTCTTGGAAAGAGGGACTGATTATTAAATCACTCTGGGAATTGAAGCTCCAAACAATTCTCAGCACCCTTAACAAGCCACAGTTTCCGGGATTCTTCAGAGGGAAACTGTGACTGTTTAAAGTGGTATAATACTGCTTTAAATATATCATGCAGAGGAACCTGAGAAGAGCTTAAGGGTCTCTGTACCTCCTATACTGTATAAAAGAGGCTTGAGAAGCATATAGGATTCAGTAAAGATAGAGAGATCAACAAGAAAACAAGACTGATTATATCTAAATAGAAATGAGTGTGTAAACATCAGGAACATGGAAAAGTTCAGGTGGGACATGTATGTGTATGTTTGAAATTCAGAATACATCTGAAGAAGACTCCCTCATGAACAGCTGCGTATTTAACTTTCCTTTTCAAAATAAATGAATCCTCCTGATACCCTGTTCCTGCTTTGTTCAACTCAGCAAATGAAACATCTGATAGAAAACAACAAAAATCTGAAAACAGCCTCTTGTTCATTTCAAGAATATGATTTTTTTTTAAAGGTATTGCTCTTTTACATTTTAATTTTGTTTTGAATAAATGTGATGTAAGTGAAGCAGCACAGCTGGGTTTAGCATGCCTCTCAGAAGAAAAATAAAGAGAAAACCCAAGATGAATATGAAACTGCAGGGGAAAGCGAATAAAGAACAAGGAAGGCATGCAACCTTGACCACATTACGCGTTTTCGTTGAGATGCTTGAGTTGGCAAATGGAAAAGAAAAGCTAGACTCAAGGCCGCATATGCAGCATTATGCAAGAACTCTCCGTGATTCTGTCAGAAAACACGATACTGTTTGGCTTTAGAATTTCCTGGAAAAATTTCATGGGAGGTTTTGAACATTTGGGTCTGGCCACCAAGTTCATGACAGATCCATTCTGCTTCGACACTGGGAGCTTTCAAAAATTAGCGGAACTAATCTCATAGACAGACAAGGTTTGGAGGTGGAGTGGTTGGTGCAGTAAAGTGGAAATCTGACTAAGGCAAAAACGATGAGAAATGTCTTGATGGAGGGGGAGTATCTGATTTTGTGCATGGCTGCTGCCAAGCAACTTTCCATGTCTGGCTCAGACTGGTTGTTCAAGCCAACATAGTATTCTTCCCACTGCTGGATGCAAACCAAGGAGCTATACTGGTTGCAAGAAATCTATGCCACAATCCCAAATACTGATGACTGATTAGACTTCCTCTCCCCTTTTGGACAGAAACCCAATGTTTACTGAAAGGTGTTTACTTAGGATACTTCCAACACATCAGAATAGTGGCTCCAGATCATTATGAGAAGTGTGCGGGGGTGGGGGGGGGGAGAGAGAGAGTTGGAGATAGCAGTGTATATTCAGGAACCACTTGGGAACGAGATGAGAGGCTTGCACCAGATTTTTGCAGAATAAGCTTAAGAATTTGCCCATTATCCAGTCACTTGTTGTGTACTTGCTGAACAAGCAAGTCAGCCTCTGATGTCCATTTCTATTATTGGAAAATATACATTAAAGCTACGTTGCTGCCACCCAGGGTGGCAAAAAACAAAACAATACAGGTTGTTGTGTTGTTGGTTTTTTTGAAACCAGCCAAATGTTCTCAAAACAAATATTTCAAGTTTGCTAGAAATAATCTTCAGCCCCCAGAGGCTTGATTGAGTGCTTTAAATTCTGCTTAAATATGAATAATGAGGGAGGGAAGACGCACTTCACTGGGGATGGGAGCACTCCCTATGTGGGAAAAGAGTCACTACCAAGTAGGCCATGTCATGAGTCAACACCACCAGTGGGGCCTGCGTTGGTGACTACTGGGAAAGGCAATCTTTTAGGTGCTTGGGTCCCAGGCTGTTTAGGGCTTTGTATGTTATGACTTACACCTTGAATTGGGCCAGGTAGCTCACTGCTACCCAGTGCAGTACTTTCAGGCTGCCTCATTCATCAACCTGGTTCTGTGCTAGCTGCAGCTTCCATACCTCCTTCAAAAGGCAGCCATTGCAGTAGTCCAGACGGGAGGTCACTAAAGCACTGCCACCATCACCTCTTCCCTCCACTCTCCCTCTTGGTAGCCAGCAGTGACTCTGGTATTGGGAAATCACGTAAACAGAACAGTTCCCCTCCCCGCAACCTTGCCGACTGCTACTGCTTCATAGCTTCTCATGGTTCAAATGGAATGGAGAAATAGAACTGTGTGCCATCAGAATACCGATGTTCCAAATCCCAAGGTGACAGCTGTCAAGGCTTTCTTACAGAGACATCAAGCAATCTATATCCCAACAAATGAACTGACCACTCTATCATAACAATAGCATTCTGACATTAGAGGGAGGTGTTCTGACACACTGTATAAAATCAAGGAGTCATGTTTAAGGCCAGTCAATCATTTCCATTTGAGGGCACTGATTCCACAGCTTAGTAGTAGAGTTGGCATGCAAGAGGTTCCACTTTCCATCTCTAACATCTTGAGGTAGGGCTGGGAAGTCCTTTCGCCCTCTTATTGGGTGGGTGGCTTTGCAGGTGGGCCCTGGGCCTCCCTGGGAAACCAGCCTATCACAGGCTGGGTCATCTTCCTGCTGCCAAATGGATCAATGGCAGCAGGAGTTAGGGGCGTTCCCCTGGGCACGGGACCAACTGACCAATTGCAGCCCTTGGTGCTGCGCCCAGGGGACGTTTAACTGCCTGGCCTGCTGGGCCTTTTGGCCTCTCTGTCGCTGTGCTGGTTCTACCTGAAACACCTCTACCTGAAACTTGGAAGAGCCATTGCCAATCAGTTTTGATAATACTGAGCTAGATGGACCAATAGCCTGGGACAGTATAAGGCAGCTTATTATGCTTGTAAAATACATATACTGGTACATTCTACAATTCACATTCCTATCCAGCAATAGATTCATAAATCATGGGTCAACCTAATAACTAGATAGGGGTTGGAATTAACCACAGTGAAAACCAATACATTTTCAAGGATATTTTCCATTTACTTTTCAGTATTCTTACACATCTTCAGGTTTGCTTTAATAGCAAAGTGCTAGTGTCTTGGACTCTCCCCCTTCTATTAAATGCTGAGACTCTGAAGTGACTTGAATGCTTCCCAGCTTAAGGGAAAAAGCACCAGCTAATACAATACTCACAACAAAAAATATTCCCTGTGAGATTTCATTGTAGAGAATCAGTGGTAGGAGTATTGGTTTGTTCTTGTCTGTTTCCTTCTGCAAGTTACAAGATACGAAAAGGAAATTAAAAGGAACCACCTCAGCCCCCAACACATCCATCCTCTTCAGCCAGATGTGCCACTGAAAGTAAAAGTGAAGGCAACAGCAAAGATGAGAGCAGAAATCTCACCTAATCAAGGAGAAAGAGCAGGTTTATTGGGATAGCATTTCACTTACAGGAAAAAGGGCATTTTGCAAATTTGATGTTACACTGAGCCAAAGAACAGCCAGATTGGTGAACATATGGAATCCTACAGGGCCCAATCCTGTGAGGAACATCAGGGCCTCACTTATCCAGATTGCTAATGAAAGATTAAGCTCACTGACTTTTGGAATTTATCAGAACTTGTTGAAAGAGCTTGGTGGTACTAATGTGCAAGATTTCTTCCATTAGCTCAGGATGAGTGAACCCAACCACACAGCAGCAAAGCGTGGTGCTGGTGTTGGTAGGGAGACTGTGTGAAAATGGAAACATTGAAGCATGGGCAGACTTTGCTCATGAGATCATGGACATTTGGAACATTGTTAGTTTTGGATTAGTGGCTTAATGGAGTTGCCTTCTGTAGGTGGGACAGTGCCATGAAAGCAACACATACCATACATATTTCACACATGGATGTGTGGATATATTCCCATGATGTTTCATAGAACTGTGTTAATACGGCGGCACTAAAATTGCTCTCCTTCCACCATTTAAACAAGGTTTTGAAATTCTCTGCAGGAAATCTGGCTTTGATAGCACATTGACCTATGGAAGATTCCAGGGATACACAAAGTCCTGTGGGATATAGAATGACATTTAGAATATGATAAAGTCCAAAGGTGATCAAACATCAATTTGTGATTATTTGTCTGTCTTCACTGAAAATGGTACTTTCAACAAGTATAATGCAGGTGAACCATTCAAAGTTTCAATGTTTATGTGTTTTTTTGTATTCAGTACTCTTTTCCTAAACAGAGGTTCTTTAATGAAAAATTTCAAGTCTTTTGAATATTTTTCTCCTTTCTTTCCTTAGTAACTAGCAAAACAGATGGCATTTTAGAGAATGGGAAGTAACTATGCAATCCTTTCCCTGTGGAGACAAAATTGGTGTTTGCTTGCTGCTCATTGCTCTTTCAGGTGTTATTTAATATTACTAACACTAATAACATTCCATTGATGGGAAATGTATGCCCCGTAAAGCCTTTGGGCAACCTGAACAAAAATAAATACAAAATATTTCTACATTAAACTGGAAAAGTGCCCAACTATGTCACAGAGCTGGGAAAGCATAACAGGGCAGTAAGCAAACTCACACACAACCCAAGCAGCAGTCCCCTCAACAGCCAGTGATATAAAGTATACTCACTCCATAGCTGTGCCATGGATGTTTTGGGTCTACAGAGTCAACTCAAAGCTTCTACCTTCGGCTGTGTGAAAAATACCAACACCTTCCAATGTGTATGTGAGTGGGTGGCCCAATTCTAGCCTATGTACATACCATACATTTATACAGTAGAAGTATCTCAAAGTATCTTGGGAACCGTAGTTTCCCCCTCACAGAGCTACAATTCCCAACACCCTTAACAAACTTCAGTGTAGGTTAGACATAGGTTAGACTGAATCATCCAGTTGATTCATGCAACTTGTGGAGTAATTTCCAGTATCTATAACTGGTGGGTAGTTTTCAATCCTGCTGCATATATTGTCTAGTGAAGAGAAGCAAATACTTGTTTTTGTTTTTCAAATGCCATGTTGTGCCAACGGAAAACAGACCTACAAGGATTATGTGCTCACACAACACTGGCCTTGCTCCATGTACCCAGCCAGCCAACAAATGACAACATTTCGAAAGACACTAGAAGAAAAAGAAAATATGGTATGTAACACTTCAGCAGCTGTGATATATGGAAGAAAAATATCCCTAATTGTTTCTCTAGGGCAATTCTGAAAATCTCCCTGCTACTTGGTAGCACAGTAGAACACAGTTTTAAAATGAAAGCTGAGATTAGCAGCAGGATTTGAAAAACGACCGATTTCTGGGCTAGAAAGCAAAAGAGAATGGGATCACAACATAAATATTTCTCAAAACCTTCTCTTTCCTCCTCCTCTACCGATTTATGCTATTCCCATGACTTCACTTATACTTGTTACAATTCAGCTTCTGATTCCTGCCCACTTTTCAACGAACATTTGCAGAAGCACAAGTACAGTAGGCCAAGGTACATACACACCACTGGAGACTGCTTTGCAATAAAGGGAAACTTTAAGACATTTGCATGTATTTCCCGGATTCGGACCATAAACTACCAATGCAGTGGCAACCCGACATTACACTTTGTTTATGCTCTTTGGCCATAGATAGGTGAAACCAGTAGCATCGTCCAGATTTGGAGTAATCTCCATGGATTAAGGCATTTTCTGCCATTCTATGTCATTCCAGGGAGCTGTTTTTGCCTAATTCAAATGACTAAAGCAATTTTTAAAAAATAGGTAGGAACTTCTAAGAAGACTTTTTGTCATTGCTATCTCCTCTGTTTAGACACCTGGTATGATGATGATGGGACGCGGGTGGTGCTGTGGGTTAAACCACAGAGCCTAGGGCTTGCCGATCAGAAGGTCGGTGGTTCAAATCCCCGTGACGGGGTGAGCTCCCGTTGCTCGGTCCCTGCTCCTGCCAACCTAGCAGTTCAAAAGCAAGTCAAAGTGCAAGCAGATAAATAGGTACAGCTCCGGCAGGAAGGTAAATGGCGTTTCTGTGCGCTGCTCTGGTTCGCCAGAAGCGGCTTAGTCATGCTGGCCACATGACCCGGAAGCTATCCGCTGGCTCCCTCGGTCAATAAAGTGAGATGAGTGCCACAACCCCAGAGTCAGCCATGACTGGACCTAATGGTCAGGGGTCCCTTTACCTTTACTTATGATGATGATGTTTAGACATCTGGTGTGAAATGGCCAAGGATGAAGCCAATAAATTAACACTATTGCATACCAATTCATACTTGGACTAACTGCATTTGGAGAAGAAGTAGGAAGGATGTAAAAGCCTGAAAGGAAATAATCTACTTTACCAACAAGTACTTCCTAAAGGAGAAAGGATGGACATGTTGCTTTTCTATCTCCCCCTACTGGTTCATGTAATTTATTGTTAATATTGTTCTTTCACTCTCCAACACTGGGATTATTCATTTGCCCTGCCCCATCTGTTGCAAGCTGCATTATTGTTGTTATTTTGCTTGAATTTTGTATTTGCACGGCTTGGGGGCCGTTACCAAGCATCATCACCAAGTTGATACAAGGAGGGTTTTTGGACAAACACAGCAATAATTAAACTAAGCCTCAAGTCATTAGTTTTGTTGAGAGGGAACAAGCTAATGAAGTGTCACTAAAAGGAACATTTTTCTACCTTTGCTCTCTATCAGAAAGATAAGAGCGGGAAAGAAGGGGGAGCCCAAATCAACCCTCCCTTCTCATGGAGTGTCTTAACACCAGCAAAATCCCTCTCACATCGGGTCAACCAGATTGTCTTTCAGAGGCTGATTTTCCTGGCCAATGGGATTTTGAGGCAGCAGCTGAAAGGCGCTGAACATGAGGAGCAGGTGCAGAACAGTTGTGGCGCTGGGCAGATCCAAAGCACCTATCCAAACAAGAGAAAATTAGAAAAGGGAGAACGAACTGCCACGGTGCCAGGGACAATCATGTGTAAAAGAATGTGTGATGCGCTAGGATATTACAATGCACAACTAAAATGCGTTCACAAGGTTACTTGGAGGAAAGCAGTATAAGGGTGTGTGAGATTTTGTTCTGTTCATCATCGTTATTAAAGACCACAGTGGTCTTAATTCACTTTTAAAAATCACACTCATTCAATTATTCATTTGTTTCAATATTTTTAACGTTTTTTTTGGTCTTTTTTCTTATTTGTACATTTGTGTGTGTGGTGTTTTTGAAAGCCACTCCTGGGTGGCACCATTTTATTTTCCCATAATGCCTCACATACTGCTTTGTTCTCCACCGTTTTGGTGGTGGTGCGAGGGAGAGAAATGTACTTACCCAACTGATTTTATTAGTAAGTTGAAAGGCATAAGACAAATGGATAAAGGTCCTAGAGCTTGGGCTTACATATGAACTAGATAAAATACAAATGTCTAATAATTTTCTTTTTTAGTTAGAGGGCAAATGAATGCAGATGACTTCCCAGCAGCCTGAACAAAATTTCTCTCATCACATTCCAGCACATTGGCTTTTACTGAAGTGTGCCGTGATGATATGAACAGCGATGTGGGAACTGCAGATATTTCAACTGATTTTAATCTTTGCATATTAGATTGTCTGTTTTGATGAGGGAAAGAGGAAGAGACATGAAAATGAAATATACAAACGAAATCTAACATGTCTCAGTCTTGGAGGATGGATTTCCCACTGCTCTGCATTTGATAATCTCCCTAGGCCTGACATGAACCACTCTGGTTTGGAGCCTGGAAGGGGAAATCCCTGAAGATCACATATCAAACCAGACCCAATGTTCCTGAGCCAGCCAGAGAATTGCCTGGTGTGTGGAGCGATCATGGCTTCCTGTTTTGTTTTGAGCACAGAGACACTAACCAGGCCCAAGAACAAGCTCACGGCCTAGTTTTTCCCTCCCGCAGGGTGTGCCAAACAATTTCCCCCAGCCCATAATAGCCTTTCGAAAAGCCAGAAAAGTAAGAACTTTTCATTTTGGTTTATTTGCACCAAACAATTTTGAAGAAATGCATACATTATGACATTATTGGTCATGTATGAGGTTTCTTCTGGAATAGAAGCTCCTGGTCTGTTTCCTTCAAATGCAGTGGCTTCATCTAGGTGAGTTTTCAAAGTGGATTCCCATAGGCAAGTTAAGTGCAGACAGAGGTAATATGTCAGGAACAAGGAACATAGCTGTCAACGTTTCCCTTTTTTAAAGGGAAATTCCCTTATTCCGAATAGTATTCCTTGCAAGAAAAGGGAAAAGTTGACAGCTATGACAAGGAAGGGTCTCACCCACGGTGCATATTTAAAACATGCTTTTGCCACTTTAATAGCCATGGCTTCCCTTAAATAATCCTGGGAACTATAGTTTGTTAAGGCTACTGAGACTTATTAGGAGTTCACAGAGCTGCTATTCCCAGATGGGGTGGATCAGGGTAGCGGCAAGAGCGAGCAGAGCACTTGGTCAGCTGTTACAGCAAGCTTAACTGCACACCCCCTGTACTGCAATTGAGGACAGACCCCTGGAGAGGATTTGTACAATGAGAGAGAAAGTGTCGTAGGAAAACCCATTATTCCTCTCGTGGTTCCCTATAACCTCTTCTATTTAAAAAGCACAATCGCAAAAGCTCTCAACTGCTTTGAAAGTATGATAAGCAGGACACAAGCTCACACTCCACCCATGATCATTTCTCTGAAATTTCATTTCATTTCCTAATTCCCAAATGCAATTTACTTTTTCATAACTTGGTTAAGAAATGTTTTTTTAAAGCAAGAAAATTTATATACACCCAACTATAAATCACCCCAGCTCTACATGACATAGAAGTGATAGATGGCAGCATTTGTTGTATGCAATGTCTGTGCAACAATCAGCAGACAGACAGCAAATTGCCCCCTTAGATAAATGTACTATTCTGCTTCCTCTCTAGGAAGTGGCTTGCCCCTCGTAATTAGTTTATATGGAGACCCTTCCCCTAGCAGAGCACTCAAGGCATAATATTTGCCTTAAGAATGCAATTGCAGGATGCTGTTTATGTAACACTGAAGCGGATCTCCACGTTTTATACGGGAAAGGGATGTGAAGCAGAATTGATTTGCTCTAGCTATACATTTTCACGCTCTGCAGATGAACAGGGATAGGATTGTCTGAGCAACAGTGCTTCAGTTTTGATTCAGTTCCTTCCGGGCACCACACAGGGCTTTCTTTTTGTTAATCTATGTCTAGCGAGAGAAAAGGAAGATTGAATGAATGTCACTCAATCTATTTTCTTTAGATCTTCTTAAAATTTCATCTTGATTTCCTTGCTGTTTCTTAATGGAGAAAGATAGTTTAAAATCCATTGTTACTGTTATGGGCATCTAGGGGGCAAGGATCCCCTAAAATTCCTGAGTGCCGGGTTATCCCCATAATTTCTGAAATCAGTAAATGTGGGGTTTGAAGTCAAGCTGAACTTAGAGAGATACCATCCAAGAACAAGGCAAGTGATAGCAAAGTCATTACCCTGACAAAAGGTGAGACATTCAGCATCAGACAAGGAAGGGAGAGGCCACCAGTATTACAGGCAGTGCTTTTTGGGGGGGAGGGGGTACACATACCCCTAAACATTTTGTGAATTTTTGTACTCTTGTTCATTTACTGTATTTATTTTTCCCAATTTGAACTATAAAATGGTGATTTTCTTGAGTCAAAATGAGAGTACCTAAACATTTTTTTAGAAAAAAGCACTAATTACAGAGGGCATGATGTCACCACAGAAAAAAGGAGGAAGCTTTTGAAATGGAGGTTGCCATGGTGACAGGGGGGATGCTAGAAGTGGAAGGGGAGGAATTGTTTTCTGCAAAGGCTGCTGGGAAAAAGGAAGTAGATAGGAGCTGCACTCAGAAATCAGGGGCCACGATTGGCTGCTGTGTTGGACCCAAGCTTGCTGAAGCTACAAGAGGAGCAACGAGAGATACTCTTTGGATGTAATGTTGTGCACTCCCTCCATTGAAGAATTTAGAGGTAAATATGTGTGAATATACCATCTTTCTCAGACACTGCAGACTCTGCTGTTTAACCACCAGTTTGATCACCCTGTAACTTCTGCTTACATTCCTGCTAGACTTACTCTTGAGTTTTTGAACCGCAGGCCACATCTACCTGTACGCCATCATCGAATTGGTCTTCTCTTCCCTTTGTTTCTAAGGAAATTGTAACTTCTTCTGGTCTCTGCATGCCAGTGTAAAAGCTCTCCTCCTCACCTGATGATCCTTTGAAGATGTGCATTCATTTTCTTTGGATCTTGATGAACTTGAGGGGAAATGTCTGCAAACTTTTCCGTATATGCAGTGAACAATTTTGTGTATGTGGCTCCCCAGGGCTGCCTATGCTTACACTTCTAGCAGCCTGCTTGCTATATGCGCCTCTCTGAGGAAAGTCTGGCTCATTCTGACACATCACATCCAAGCATGCCCAGTTCCTCATTCTGCTTCTCCTAAACACATTCTCAAGAGATGTGTTTAGCTGCCCTCTTTGGGCTTCTGCCTCTCTTTTAATAGAGGGGTAACCAATGTGGTGCCCTTCATGTGTTGTTGGCTTCCAACTCCCTTCAGGCCCAGTTGGCATGAGAGATGGTGGGAACTGGAGTCCAGCCACATCTTGAGTGCCCCCCCAAACAAAAATCCTGGCTACGCCCATGAGGGCACCATATTGGCTACTCCTGCCTTAGGGCATCACTTGAAGCACATGCACTTCCCCATTTTAGCACTACCATTCTAGCCAGTGGCGTAGCGTGGGGGGTGCAGGGGGGGCCCGGCCGCACCGGGCGCAACATCTGGGGGTTAGGGTTAGGGGGCGCAAATCCACGGGTTAGGGGGCACAAATTACTTGCCCTGCCCCAGGTGATGACAACCCACGCTACACCACTGGTTCTAGCTTCCCTGCAGCGTGCTAGGATATCGGGAACTTATTTCAGCTTGAGCTTCAAGAAAAAAATTTGCATGGGCCCAGAAAAGAAGAACGTTTTCTAAAGCTTGATCTTTCTCCTCTGCCCAGGGTCCAAAACCAAGCAGTGGGGAAATTCAAAATCTAAGTAGCAGAAAAATCTTCACTGCCCTATTCCACTTGCCGAAGTTGTCATGAAGCAGTAGCTGGCATGGTGGAGTGGATGGGGCTGCATTGCTCCCCTGGCTTCTCAGTGCTGTGTGTCACTGCTAGTTACCAGGAGAGATGAGGGCAAGGCATCAGGGAGCTTGGAATGGTGTGAGTGTCTCAGTGGAGCCTTTTCTGCCCTCCTCCATCAGTAACTGGCAGCAACACACGGCACTGGGATGCCAGGAAAGGCATTTAGTCTCACCTACACCACTGTGCTCGGGACGCGGATGGCGCTGTGGGTTAAACCACAGAGCCTAGGACTTGCCGATCAGAAGGTTGGCGGTTCGAATCCCTGCAATGGGGTGAGCTCCCGTTGCTTGGTCCCTGCTCCTGCCAACCTAGCAGTTCGAAAGCACATCAAAGTGCAAGTAGATAAATAGGTACCGCTCTGGCAGGAAGGTAAACGGTGTTTCCGTGCGCTGCTCTGGTTTGCCAGAAGTGGCTTAGTCATGCTGGCCACATGACCCAGAAGTTGTACGCTGGCTCCCTCAGCCAATAAAGCGAGATGAGCGCCGCAACCCCAGAGTTGTCCGCAACTGGACCTAATGGTCAGGGGTCCCTTTACCTTTACACCACTGTGCCAGTGACTGTTACGACCACCAAGATACCTTGACACATAAGGGTCAAAAATGGGGGAGATCTGAAGTAGGTTGATCAAACCAATGAGGGAATTGCATTATCTTACCAAGGAAAGAAAGTGATCTGAATAGCAAAGGCTTTGAGAAGGCTAAACTGAAGGAATGCAGAAGCAGAGTGTGGAAGAGCAATGGGGAAGAGTGATAACCAAGAAAGTTATATATGACACAGGCATCTTGGCTCATCCTTTTCTAAACAGTCCTGGGCTTCCCTTGCCTGGGCTGTACCTGAGGGCACATTTCCTGTGGAGGAAGCGCCTGCCACTCCACATCTGGTCCTGATTTCTTTAGAGTGCCTCCACTGTGTGCTCTTAGAAAGGATGCACCTGTGAACATCTCTGAGATCAGCCTCGTAGGGTATGGATGCAATTAATATGACAGGGTGTCCATAGTTGGAAAGGAGAGTAAGGGCCTTTCTGATAAACCTCCCCATTACACTCACATTGCCAAGTATATCTGCAACCAGACATTAGACAGAAGTTTCTGAGAATACTGCAGAAAGCTTATCTCCCCACCCTGCACCATGCCACATTTTATGGGCTGCGCATGAAGATCTGCAAATATGTCTTAAATGCAAAGGCATTTGCACATGTGTTTACTACCATAAGCAATGGGATGGAGAAAAAAATATCAGGACCCAGCCAGCCTGGCCACTAGACCTGATTCTACAGGCACGAGGTATATAAACAGAGCAACATATCACCATGGTTGAAGCTGATGAGCTGTGGTTAATTATTCTTCCTGATCTTGTTGGGCTTCCCACACCAGTAAGGATTATCCCACAATTATGTTGCTTCCTCTCTACCCCGAAGTAACTCACAGGATGGGCTCTCATTCACTCCAGCTACTTTGTCACAGGAGCTGCCAGTATCTGTCCACAGCTACCCCATGCGGTGATCCACTGAAACCGCAGGTAGCAACTTCTCCTTGAAGTACCCTCAGGCTTTGGACTGCCCCATCTGCCAAGGCTAGCTGCTGGACAGAAAGTAGTAGTAGAAGAAGAAGAAGAAGAAGAAGAGTTTGGATTTGATATCCTGCCTTTCACTCCCCTTCAGGAGTCTCAAAGCGGCTAACAATCTCCTTTCCCTTCCTCCCCCACAACAAACACTCTGTGAGGTGAGTGGGGCTGAGAGACTTCAAGGAAGTGTGACTGGCCCAAGGTCACCCAGCAGCTGCATGTGGAGGAGCGGAGACACGAACCCGGTTCCCCAGATTATGTGACTGCCGCTCTTAACCACTACACCACACTGGTGTACAAGGGGTCTTGAGCAACAAAGGCTTCCTGAGCTCTGGTGTGCTTCTGTATCCTTAGTTGTCCCATAGTCCTGGTTTGTCCTTTAGTTCTCACTTATACTTCAGTCCTCATGACTGGTTCTGACAGGTTAGTAGTCCATGGGGAGCACTGTATTGATTTCTTTAAGAACAAAATTTCACGTAATTACAAAACTGACATTTACAACACACAGTGCATGCACCACATTCAGATGCACACACAGAGAGACAATTTGTGGAATTCACTTTAGTGGGGTATGTGTACATTGAATGAGGTCTCCCCGTGTGACTCCCCATGGCCCCCACAAACCTTTCTGGGCTTTCCTTCAACTCACCAAAGCTGATTTAGGAAGGGGGGAGTCCTGTTGTGTGAGCAGATTTCATTCCATGCAACAACAGCTTAGTCAAATCCTGCCCAGCACTCCCTAGGGAGACAGAGGGAGAGAGAGAGAGAGAGGTCATTGTCTTTACTCCCTAAGTCTGTTGCAGTGCATGAGGTGCTGCCGCCGCCACTGAGCTGCCCTTCTGGTATTGTCACTTGCCAGGACTAGGATGGGCAGGGGAAGCACAGGCTTGGCAGTCAACTGTCTTGAATCTGTACTACTCAGAGAAACTGATGGATAGGAATGCAGCTCTCCATGGTATTCCACATTTCTTTGAATGTTGTACACAGTTCTTGGTTAAATCAATATAGAAAACAAAATAAAAAACGTATGAGTTAAAATGCAGTTTTTAAGGGAAACTATATCCCAAAACAAGTATTTAAATTTGGATATTTAATACTGTAATGGCATATTAATCCAGAAACAGATGGAACGGGCATATGGGTGAACACATGCGCACTGATCCATCCAGCTACACTCTAGAATTGGGATCTGTGTGGAATCCCCCCCTCATCCACAGCTGCACCCACAGAACCACATGCCCACACATACCCACCAAGTGTGAGAAATTTGTTTGTAATGCAGATAGGAATACCGAACAAACAGAAATGAAAACGAAGGACGCCTGTGGCGCATATGCACCACAGGCTTATAGGAGCATGTAATGCTCCTGCTGACCTATAGTCTCCCCGCGCACCTCCCAAGCAGTATCTAGGAAACAAAATGTGTGATGTGACATTATCCCATTCAGAATTCTCACCCACAGTCCAATTCATTGGCTGCAGCTTTGCAGAGCTGATGGTGATGGTATCATGATATTTTACTAGATGCTACCAGGGAGACATGTGGAAAGAGAGATGGGTTGCTGGCAGCCACATGTCCTCCCTAGCCTCCAGTCAGACCCTTGCGCATGTGTGTGCTTTGCCCAACTCTGCAAAAATGAAGAAATAAATCGTTCCGTTTTGTTTCATAAACGTCTCTCATCTTTACTGAAAGTCAGTGTCCAGAGTTTGGAGTGTTTCCTTCCCTCTCCATGTGATTTTGATTCCGCTCATTATAGTTAATCTGATAAAAGAAAGGAACTGCAACAAATGAGAGCAAAAAGGCAAGTGAGTAAGGGTCAGTCTTCCTGACAGAAATAGAGAGCTTTGTGCCCATAGACCAGTTTGCTGCAGGGCACAAAGGTTACAAAAAAGCATCTCCAGCTGCTTCATCCGTTCAGCCAACGGGGGTCATCCTGAGCCGTAAGGCCACCCTATCTGCCCATCTCGACCTTTGCACTGTCCTCCTCCAGCACAGCCAACACACCCAAGGTGGTATTGTGATGAAAGGCAGCAGGAAAACATATGAGTCTGTCCCTGAGAATCACATTCAGCCAAGGGATGGAAGAGGATTTTGTTTGATACACATTTTTAAAAATCTACTTCACACCTACTGGACGAATGCATGGATTGGAACATAATTATATTTCAGATTCTGCACTTTCCCAAATGTTACGATGCAGTTCTTTCCTAATAAAAAGTACCATAATAGGTGAAAAAGTACATATATTGATAAAAACACATATGTATTTAAATATGGATTTTTGTACAGTTTTTTTTATAAATCTCAGATTGATATGAAAACAGGATTGATTTATGAATGAGCACATGCAAAACTGAAATCTGAAGTGCTGTGTCTGTACAGTGGCAGTGGGTTTAAGTAAGGTCCAATGATTAAGCAAAAATCCAGTTAAGTTGCAAAATAGCATCAGATTTTAAGAGCAATTGTTGCAGTTGGTTTCTCCTTTTTAATTCTTCTCAAAAAACTTTAGCAGTCTTCTCAATACAACAAACAGGTACTACCTTCTGTTTTTATTTCATTCATTCATTTTATTTGTATGCTGCTTTTCCACCAAAAAAAATATCACACTCAAATTGGCTTACAACAAAGAAACACTACAAAAACAATTTCATGCAAACATGGCAAAATAATAGAAAATATAACATGCAAAAAACAACAACACCCCCACACATTTCAATATTATAAATAGGGCAAGACTACTTAAGCAGCATGCAGCATCCAGTAGCAGAACTAACAAGGGAGCTTCACAGTTTCACCTTAGTCCTAGAAACACCTCTCCCATGATTTTTCTCACAGCCTCTTTCCTGTAGCCACATACCCATCAAGTGTGATAATTTTTTTTTTTGAAAAGTGCAGAATCTGAAATATAATTACGTTCCAATCCATGCATTCGCCCAGTAGGTGTGAAGTAGATTTTTAAAAATGTGTATCGAACAAAATCCTCTTCCATCCCTTGGCTGAACATGATTCTCAGGGACAGACTCATGGGGTAGCTGGAACCCCCCCTCCTTTGAAGTTACTTCATTGTATTTTAAGCAAAGGGATTTCTGCTTTTAATACGTATGTTGTATAAAACGGGGGGTGAAAGGCAGAGGTAACAATTCTCCCTTTGTAGCCCTGCATGGATTTGCAGCTGAGTGACATTCTGCTGTAATTACAAAAGAAAAGAAAAAAGTCTACCCCCTACCCGTGCTCTGCTGTAATTATAGAAACAACCCACTAGATGTATTTTTTGTATATGATTTCCTTTCAGATGAGCTGCAGCTCCCTGGCAGACATCTTGTTGAATGCTGGCAACGTTTTTGGCCTTGGCAAAATACCAGTGAATACCAGCAATAGCTAAGGATTACAGCATCAGGTAGATTGGAAACAACGAAGGTTTAACGAAGAATTTGGAGGAGGGGAAGATGTGGACAGAATGTGCTTGCCTCAGGGATGGAATGTGACTATTTAACAGTGTGCCGCCCGCAATGGATGAACTTCCCTGATTGCACCAGAATCTCCCCAATGAGTTCTCCAGTGTCAAGGGCTGCTTTGCTTCAGTTGCTCTGTCAGGCTCCGTTTGTGATCCCTCACCAGCTCAGCCACTCTAATGTGGCCGCCCTGACAGCAGCTGCCATTTTTTTAATGCTACAGGAAATCAGTAGTTCTGTTTTGTCTCATCAGAGGGAAGAAGCTTACTCTGAATCATAGAATTGTAGAGTTGGAAGGGACACCAAGGGTTATCTAGTCCAGTGTTTCCCAACCTTGTGCCTCCAGCTGTTTTTGAACTACAACTCCCATCATCCCTGACTAGCAAGACCAGTGGCAAGGGATGATGGGAATTGTAGTCCAAAAACAGCTGGAGGCGCAAGGTTGGGAAACACTGATCTAGTCCAACCCTCTACAATGCAGGAAACTCAACACGTGGGCCCCCATCCAATTTGAAACAATGTCAGACCCTGCTTAGCTTTGCAAATGTGCTATCAATTTTATTGCTGCAGTTGATGTTTCATCCTACCTTATGGCAGGAATCACAACCTCTTGGGGTTGCCCCCACCCTCCAGAGATATCAAGGAATATCAAGAAAAGTCTCAACATACCCAGCTCCTTCAAGCGCTCCTCATAAGGCTTTGTTTTCAGACCCTTGATCATCTTGGTTGCCCTCCTCTGCACACGTTCCAGCTTGTCAACATCATTCTTCAATTGTGGTGCCCAGAACTGGACACAGTATTCCAAGTATGGTCTGACTAAGAGTGACTGACTGACTAGAGTGATACTATTACTTCCCTTGATCTGGACACTGTACTTCTCTTGATGCAGCCTAGAATAGCATTAGCTTTTTTTTGCTGCTGTATGACACTGTTGACTCATGTTAAGCTTGTGGTCCACCAAGACCCCTAGAGCCTTTTCACATGTACTGCTAGTAAGCCAGGTGTCCCCCATCCTATATCTGTGCCTCTGGTTCTTCCTGTCCAAGTGCAGAACCTTACATTTGTCCCTATTGAAATTCATTTTGTTATCAGGACACCTTCAAATAAAGGACTGGGCTGCCAACAGCCATTCAAATAGAGGAATGTCCTCTGTAAAGCAGGAGACCTGGCCCACCATTGGAGGCATTTACTTATTTTTAACATGGGTGCTCTCTATACATCCCACAAAGACTTAAGATTATAAGAAACACAAAGCGTCCTTCATCGCTCTTTCCTGCTTCTTCTTCCTAGGGAGGGAAGCATAGTTCTAGAATCCAACTGAAGTTCAATCACTTCCCCTTGATGAATTGTCGTTGATGCTGGGCAGTGTAATTTTCTGAGAAAGTCAAAGCGACTGCAGCGGCAGGCACAGAAAGTCCAGCTGCGATAGGATCAGGGATATGACACCCCCTCCTCTCTTCTGCTAGTTAGTGCAGGCTCTTACAGCTCCATGCAGCAGGTGAACAATTATCACTTGCCCTCCGATTTAATGTTTTACAAGGGATGTGGGCTGTTTCCAATTAGCCCCAGGATACAATGAAAATTAACTCGTTTGTGTCACCTTGAAAAGGCTGGGGGCCTACATCTGACTTACATTTGCCCTGTTGCCATTGGAAAACATGCATCCATGTGAGTCTGGCAGCAGCATCCTACGCATGCTTACTCAGAAGTAAGCAGCACAGGGTCCAATCGAATTCTCTCGCATGGATTTGCCTTAATTCATTCTTTACTTTGGTGAGGGTTAAAAGAAAGGATGGAACAGGTGAGGGTTAAAAGAAAGGATGGAACAGGAGTCCAGAGGTCTGGTTCCCAGCCTCAATCTGCTATGGATTCCTTAGGTGGCACTTCATTCCAGCTTCAGTTTTCCCTCCCTTGTGGGAGTAATGCAAGCTCTTTTCACAAGGTGCCCTTCATACCTAAGTGCAGAACTGCACCTCCTGGCTGCACCCTTGATGTCACAGATCCCTGGGCCCCACTCTGTTCACACACTGAGTGTGAATCATGACCTCTCAAAAGAAGGGCCTATCCATGTGGACTTCCCATTCATAAGATGTATTGGACCAGCATCCTGTTAGCCATAGTGGCCAACCTGCAAGCTTGGTGTGTATGAGGATATGCATTAGTTGGGTCTGCAGATTGGGGAGGGGGAGGGCACCTGGCTGCCACCCCTTTACTATGAGAGGAAAAATGAGGTGGAATTGTAGATCAAAGCAACCAATCACATTTATTTTACATCCTGCTCAGTATGAAAATATGATACTAGAGCCCGAGAAACTGGGCAAGACTCCTACATATCTAATTCATACAGAAGTTTCCTTGTGAAAGTATCAGATCAGTAAAAAAAAAAACCTTTAAGTCTCCTTTGGAAATGAATGTGAACTATCCCCACTGACCTTACAAAATGAGATTTACACAAGCAACAATAAAAACAACAACTTAAAGCCTACCAACTGCAACTAATTTTCAGTGAAAGTATGCATATCCCCATGGATTTTTTTTTTTTTTTTTTTTTTTTGCATACTACTGGTGACTCTGTTAGAAGCTGAAAGCAGTTTCGGCAAATTAGCACTCATCAAAAAAACTGCAGTCTATAGGATTAAGAACAGCTAAGCCACCTTTGTCCATCCAGTGTGACTGTGCATGAGAAATTTACTTTTGGGAAATAATTTATGATTTTGCAATGAAAAAGGAGAGAGAGAAAAGAAAGCTTCAAAGTGAATCGGTTTATTTACAAAATGTTTGCAGCTGCATTGGAACACTAGAATAAAACATCAACAGAATAATACCTTAATTAGGACCAAAACAAGTTACAGAATCGCCAACAAGCTTTGTGAACCTCTTATTCTGGCTGGATGTTATGTTAAGCAAAAATAGCGAAAAGGGAGGTGTTTCGGAGTACGGTACAAAGCCCCTGTGTAGGCAATGGTCTAAGTTCAGAAATGTAGAAGATGTACAGAATTAAAATAGAAACTTTTCTTTCATGACTCATGAAACTATGTGTATTCAATAGGAATCACAGTGTGTATGTGGGAGTTGGTCTGTGTACTGGGTTGCACTGGGCCCAAAAAATGATGTTTTGGGATCCGAGTACTATTCATAGCCTTATTCCTAATGAATTTGTCCAATCTCTCCTTTTAAAGCCATCCAAGTTGGTGCCCATCATTACATCCTGCATTAGCATTCCCATAGTTCAGCTATGTGCTGTGTAAATAAGGACTTCCTTTTATCTGTCCTGAATCTTCCAATATTCAGTTTCATTGGATGGCCACGTTTCCAGTATTATGAGGGACAAGGGAGAACTTTGTTCTAGCCATTCTGTGCCATGCTTAATTTTATACACCTCTATGATGTCTCCCCCACCCCGTTACTTGCCATTCCCCCCTAAACTAAAAAGTCCCAAATGTAATTTTTCATCATAGGGGAGTTGCTCCAGCCCTTGATTATTTTGGTTGCCCTTTTCTGTACCATTATGCAATCGCAGAATCATGAAAGGGACCCAAGGGTCATCTAATCCAAGCCTTTGCAATGCAGGAATCTTAACTAGATCATCCATGATAGATGGCCATCCAACCTCTGCTTAAAAACCCCAAGGAAGGAGAAGCCACCACTTCTCCTGTGAGTCTGTTCCACTGTTGAACAGCTCTTGCTGTTCTTCTTGGTGTTTAGTCGGAATCTCCTTTCTTGTAACTTGAAGTCTTTGGTTCAGGTCCTACCCTTCAGAGTGGGAGAAAACAAGCTTGCTCCATCTTCCATGTGATAACCCTTTAGATAATTGAAGATCACTATCATATCTCCTCTTATCCAAGCTAAACATGGAATTCTCTCAATCATTCCTCATAGGGCTTGTTTTCCAGACCCTTGATCATCTTGGTTGCCCTCCTCTGCACACATTCCAGCTTGTCAAGTCAATATTCTTCTTAGGTTGCAGTACCCAAAACTGGAAGCAGTATCTGGAAAACGAGCAAGGTCCCAACTAAAGAAGAATGGCAACTTAAGCTGATGGAATATGCACAGGTTGCAGACTTAACATATGGAATAAGAGAACAAGAAGAACAAATGTTTAGTGAAGATTGGAAAGAGAAGAAGGGAAGTCATTGATATTTGAAGGATGTTTAAATGAGTATTCTAAATTGTAAAACATAAAATTTAATAAAAAATATATTTATATATAATTTATTTATATATATATGTGAGAGAACTGGGCACAGTATCCTTGTTGAGATCAGAACTTTGCACAGTATTCCAAGTGTAGGCCCATCATAGATTCTAACAGCAGCATTATGATATTGACAATTTTATTTTTAGTCCCTTTTCTCATGATCTCTAACATGAAATTCACCTTTTCCCCACAGCTGCCCCACTCTGGGCCAACATTTTCATTGAGCTACCCACCACAATCCCAATATCTCTTTCCTGAGAAGTGACTGCTAGTACAGACCACATGTTTCACTCTCATCATACGAATGCTGGGAATCAGTTGGGTTTAAGACAGTGGGGAGGAAGTCCCTATGCACTGACTTAGGGTAACTTCTGAAAACAACAATAGCCATGATCAGCTTTGAGGGCAAGCATGATCTACATTAGAGGGACACTTATAGGCAATAGACTGAGGAACTGACTTATCCATGGGATGCTGAAGGTAGCTGGTTGTTAACCCTTGCAGAGACTTTCCTCAGCTCTCTTGGTCCATTATTAGGGGTTGTACGCTATTCCCTGATCTAGAGCAGGGATCAAGTGCTGATTAAAGGTTTGTAAGCAAACTGTGGATTGGTGCATTTCCTTTTTTCTGAGGTTTCATTCATACCCAATTAAGCATTTTCCCCGCACTGATACTTTTGGCAACTCTCTGAGCATGAATCAAACATGCAAATAACAGAGTGATACGCATTCCTTGTTACATGTTTTAATTTATGCTTATTTACAAATCTTCCTCACAGATACCAAAGGAGCTACTGTGTGGGACAGGCAGAGCCTGGGTAGACAAAGCTATTTGGGAAGGCAAACTGAGTGTGGAGCTTAGGGGAAGAGTGGAGGTTTGAACTGACATATATTAAAGTAATAAACAAGTAGGTTTTTTTTAAAAAAAAGTCAAATGGAGGAATAGCTTTCTGGAGCTTTTGGGAATGCACCAGATGTCGCTGATTTGTTGAGTTTATATCAATTCTTTGTTCATTTATCTGATACCAAGACGCTTCTAAGAAATAATGCACATACAGATTTCAATACTTGGAACTTATTCCATCTGGTATAAAAGGAGGGCAGTGTGTATAGCAGCCTTTATCATTGCTAGGACTTTTTGTTTGTTTCCTTTTTTAAAGATTCTGGAGCAGTACACATTGTAGATTAACTAAGTAATCACTCCCAAGCTAGACAGAGGAAATCAACACAATTTGCTTTTTAAGGAAATGTTAAAAGATAAAATGTTGCAAGCCACTCAGATTTGCCGATAGAAGAAACACACAGACACCTCACAGATACAGTGGTACCTCGGGTGAAGAACTTAATTCGTTTGGAGGTCCGTTCTTAACCTGAAACTGTTCTTAACCTAAGACACCACTTCAGCTAATGGGGCCTCCCACTGCCGCCGCACAATTTCTGTTCACATCTTGAAGCAAAGTTCTTAACCCGAGGTACTATTTCTGGGTTAGCGGAGTCTGTAACCTAAAGCGTCTGTAACCTGACGCGTCTGTAATCCAAGGTACCACTGTACTCACTTGGGGCTCAGTCTCCTCTGTTGCTTCACACGTAGCCAAGTGAGTGCCAGACTCTCTCCTGAGGCCTGTCGCCTTTGAAGATGGGCGAACCCCTTCCACTATGATTGGCCACTATGACCACTAGCCCAGGGCCAGTCGCACAAGGCAAAAATATTGTTATTTAGGATCCAAATGCCACTGATTATACGGCAGTGGCTTATTCTGAAAGTCTGGCCCCCACCCACAGCATCTCTACCTCACATTACTTGCTGGTAGATAGAACCCAATTTACAGCACAGTGCAGAGGCCTCATGCTTCATGGAGAGGCATTTGATAGTCCTGTGTGATCAGCATTCAGAAAAACTAGGGGTAATGGATTAAACCTATCTAGAAAAGATCTCACACCTGCAAGAAATATGGCCCTAAATCTCCCATGGTACTAGCTATCCAACCAGCAAAGGACAGAGGGATGCCTTTTCTTTTTCTTGTTTTAAAATTGTATTTACAATGCTCAGATTTATACATTTCAATAATTTTACAGTCATTTTAACATTTCAGAACTTCCTTCCCCCTCTTTCTGCAGTTCCTTTAATTTATTTTCAATATCTTCTGCATATCCAAATTAACTTAATTTGTTCATTTATTCATCTACTTAAATATATACTCTTATGAAACTGCAGGTTATTATGATAATCCTGCCAATGTTCATATCTGTAAATATGCAATAAACAATTTCCATTCTTTTATTAAAAAAAAAAGTTTGTTATCTTGATTTCTCATCAGAGGGGTGCTTTTTCTGATGGTAGTGTTTTCATCGGCAGTGTAGTACATTTCCTCTTACTAAATCTGACCATTGGTCCCTCTACCTCAGTATTTTGTACAATGACTGGCAGCTTCTCTCCAGATCTTCAGGCAGGAGTCTGTCCTAGGTGTACCTGGAGATGCAAGAGGTTAAACCTGAGACCTTCTGTCCAGAAAGCAGATTATTTACCACTAAGTTATGGTCCTTTCCCTTTGAAAGGATACCATCTGCTGATCACTGTTGTAGTACAAATGAACCCAACTCCCCCACAATTCCTGGTCAGATCATTAATCACAGGACTTATCTCACATAAATACAATCCAGCCATGGTAGAAGACACCAAAATTCACAGTTATTTTACAGCTATCCATCAAGTACTATCCTATACTTTAGATAAGGGGATATCATTTTGGTTCTCCATGCTAATGAAATAATTGTTTGATAAAGGATGTTGATCATGTTTCTTGAATTAAATTCTGCTTTAGTATTTTAGAGCTTATATTGATTTAATTACCAAAACGTGCCTGTGGACAAGTTATGCGTATGAAAAATACACAATAACAGTCCTCAATTTTATTGCAGCAATTAGATATAACAGCAACACAGAACTTGTGCTCTTTGCACTGCAGTGATGTAATTAGCATTCATAATGACAAAATGGAGCTTGTGAAATTTACAACAACCGGGAACAAAGACAGTGGGGGATTCACTGGGACTGGGGTTGACTTGGGGGTGTAACAAATAACAAGCCACATTTCCTTTGCTCAAATCCAGTTGAAGAAATCAAGTGTTTCTGTAAGAGAAACTGACCTTAGCCAAACATGAATCTGAACCATGCGGCGTTTGGATATGGAACAGAAATATGCAGCTTGGGACCTTCTCCAATTTGTGCATAACAATTATATTGTGCTACTTTATTCTGTGTTGTACAGGAAATGACTAAGGGCCATAAGAACTGCAAAGAAATCAGCAAATTTGAAATCTGGGGAGAGATGTAACCATTAATTCCTGGATCAGTGCCCTCCTAGTTTTTTCTCTGAAACACAGCTACTCCAGTACATCTGCCCCCTCCCTGCTTTATTTCTTATGCCCTTGGATAGGCTTTCTTCAGCTCTATCAGGTCATTTTGTTAAATCTGGTGCACACAGAAAAATGCTGGTGCCCATTCCTCCACAATCTAGCCCCAGGACAATTACCCGATCCATTTAGTGGGTGATCGAGCTTGTCAAAATGTCTGTGATTTACATCACAGTAGTGTACAATAACTTCAGCTGCAATACTCCACAGGCACACTTAAAAGAAAGTTCCATTGAAGTTAGTTCCTAGAAAATACTTTAGCAGTGGGGAGGTATGTTCTCACCCCCCCACCTCCTGCCAGGGAATCAGCAACACATCTTGCCCAATTTAATGTATAAGTGCCACTCTTTGGGGACAAGCAGTATTCTAAAATTACAGGAAGCTCACAAATCGTTATGAAGATGAACTAGTGTTTCAGTTTCCAAGTAAACACAGAGTAGAATGTAAATGAATGCTGGATTATTTGATGGAGAGATTTGGTGATTCTTGAAATGTTGGGGTAAATGTCTGAAATAATGTTATCCTGAGTTTTGGTGTGAATATTTACTAACATGCCTTGGTAAATGTTCTCCTTAAAAATTCATTGGCTAAAGGAAGTTGGCTAGCCTTGAGATTGTCAAATGTGGAGAGTAGGCAGGGTGCTGAAGTTTGTTAAAAGTGAGCAAAAGAATGAGCTTCATCAAAGCGCTCTCTCTCTCTCTCTCTCTCTCTCTCTCTCTCTCTCACACACACACACACACACACACACGTGTCATGCTTCACAAGTAAGAGCTTGTGATCACTTTTCACTACCAGTCTTCAGATGTACATTTCTCTCATCACTGTTTTCAATCTCTGAGCTTAAGCTCTCAGTTCAGCTCAACTCAACTCAACTCACTGTCATTGTTTTTGTGGTTCCCACCAGATCTGAGGTGATGGCAATTTGTACTGGAAACTGTGTGATCCATCTGTTTACTTGGTTTTAATGCACAAGATTTGCTTTACAGTTGACACTATTGCAGATATTAATATTGTGCCGCTCGAAGCAATTGGAAGCATAAAAACTGACTCCTTTTGGAATAAAAATTGTCCAGACCTATAAATATTATTCAAAGCTATACTAACCAGAACTTCTTCAAAGCAGGTACAAAAACAATCAACGATGCATCCAAATAGTTCCATAAGACATGTGTTTGTCAAAGCATAGGCTCAGCATTTTCTTAGGAATATTATAGAACTCCAAACATGCCTAGATTCAAATGCCTCTCTCTCCACACAGACTCCATTAGCTGGCATTCCAGGCTGCATTCATGAAGAGACTTCATGAGCACATCCTTCTCTGACTGTGCCTAGGAACAAAAACCCTTCAAAATGGAGGTCTGCAACTGAATACTTCACTCATATGATCAAAGGTTAAACACTCACATGAAAGAACAGAGAACCTCAACAGTTAATTGTTAACCCAGCTAGAAGCTTAGAAAGCTCTCTTCTAGTTTTAGTATACCACAATGGAATTTTCCAGTGTTAAACCCTTCAAAAATATACATACAGGCATTCTCCATTTCAGTGTGCAATTAACCTGAAACAACATTTTTGAATGACAGTTTAACATTTTTGACTCACTGGTCTAAATCTCAACAATGGTAGAAAGGAATGATACACATTAGAACCAATGAGGAGGAACAGGAACAGCAGCAGCAACCATCAGCACTAAGAGTAGTTGAGTCCCACTGAGGGAAAGGACCAAAGAGGGAACTGGTAATAGTACAGTAGTGAAGAGAGGTACTCAAGCAGGTAGTCAAACAGCAGACTGAGCCCCTACTATCCAGAAGCAATTTCGGGAGTTCTGGTGCCTCATCAAGTGCTGAACAATACTGACCACTGACACCATAATAAGCCTATCAGTTCTAATAAGTTTAATCTTATTAACAGCACCATGAGCAAACTTCAGAGATTTGAATTCAACTCCTCCTAATCAAAACATGTACCATACCTGAGACTACAACAGTCAGTCTTATTGTTGCCTGCTCATCTTTAGGATAGAGCTCAAAACAGCTGCAATTGTCACCTCTCACAATTTGCACAACACTGGCCTCCCTGCTGCCTGGTTCCTCTCCTCTCCTATCCTTTCCAAGAAGTAGCAGGGACCAACCTGCTGGGAAGCTAGTGTAGTGACTCCAGCCCCACCCCACAGCTACTTCTGCCCTTTCCTGTCATGAACCATGTAGGGGTTTCTCTGCTGCACTGAAGGCATCATAGGGGATGCCTCTTACACTAATATTTGCATCTATAAGCACTCTTCTGTGTTTAGTTAAAAACACAAATTAAGTAAATATGCATTTCTGTGATATGCCTAATTTACTCCAGTCATAAATTTGGGAACTTTTTTTGAACAAAATTACAGTTTCCTGGGATTTTTTTTTGAACAAAATTGCTGTTTCTTGAGCATCAAAGAGAGCAAAAGCAAAGCGCAGCAAAACCCATCACGTTTATTTTGTGTGAAGTTCGTTATACTTCTCCAGATCACCTTTCGGAGCTGACTGCTCTAAGCTGAAGTTCTGCGACTGAATAATATCATTTTGATAGCCTGAGAGGCACCGCGTCTCCTTTTGTTAGGCTAGCAGGGGTCAATTTACCATTTGCTGGTCTTCTGGAAAAAAAAATCTTAAGAGATGCAATTTGGGACTATCAAAGTGAATGACTATAGCTTTTAAGGAGCTGGGTTTAAGAGAGATTGCTTCCAGGTGACTTTTGGCTGGCTCAGGATTCTGTCTGTTGCCGTGCAAATCAATCTGGTGGGGTTTGAAGGAATAAGATTAAAGCGATGGACCACTGTCTCGTGTTAGTACAGGACTACAGACCAAGTAGATTAGCAGGAATCTAGGGCATAATTGGAACAATTATCTCCCTCTCCTCCCTCGCTCTTTCATTCATGTAATAGGAATGGCACTGGGAAGTTTGTACCAAGCAACAGTGACACTTTCTGGAAATGGTGCATTAAGAAGCCATTTCAAGAAATCTCCTGCATGATAGCAAATCATATTTGATGGGTATGTGGAACAAGGAATAATTTAATGGCACCTTAAAAGCTAAGGAGTTCATCTCCAATGAGCCTCTCCTACAAGGCTCTTTGCTGCTTTACAGACTAATGTGGCTATCTCATATGCTTAAAGTTTGGTGTTTGTAGTAGACAGGAAGATATGACATCTTGATGGGACAGATAGGCTGGAGGCTTGTTGGCATTCCAAATCTCTGCAGAGATAGTATGAGGAAAATCTGTACCCAGAAACTAGTGGATCCAGAAGGGTTCCTCGTGGCTTTAGTGGAATTTCCTTCAGCCCACAACTCTCTATGAAGCCTGGCCAACCTCTGGCATAGAAGAATTGAATGAGTGGTGAAATAATTGCTTCTAAGAAGGCTTTTCCAACTTATTTGAACTTAGTCAAATCCATAGTTTTCTGTGGATCTGAAAGTGATGAAATTGCATGGATGATGACTAGATCCAACTAGACTAGAGCACACATTAAGGTTTTACTCTGGGGCAGATAAGATGTTGTACTCTTTTACCACAATTACACCTGTGAAATGCTGCCCAGGGGAGCTGTTCCAAATAGTGAGAGGCCTTTTACCTTCTACATCTGAAGGAGTTGTAGGAGAGACCTAGAATGCCTGCAATGAGTAGACACTTTGCAGACAAAATTGATCACACTTATTCTGAGTTGACCTGCAGTCAGTTTTAGGTGAAATCATAGATCCATCTTGTCAGATTCATACGAGTAATTTTCAACTAGTGCTGTCTGTAGACAGGTTCTTTGGAGGGTTAAAGAACCTGTCTACTTGCTTGCTGCCTGTTCTTCCTGGCTGATTAAAGTGACCAGCAAGAAGTTGGCTAATTTGGCGATAGAAGTGTTAAAGCATATTTGTGAGAAGCCAATTGTATGTGTGTGTAGGGAGAGAGGTGGGTTAAATTGTTTGTATAGATGCAAATGCTTTGGGTATTTATATATGCAATAGTTCTGCGTGTGTTTATTATATCATGAATTAGGAAGAGATTCAGAAAAGAGAGGGAGACAGAGACAGAGACAGAGACAGAGACAGAGACAGAGAGGGAGAGAGAGAGAGAGAGAGAGAGAGAGAGAGAGAAGCAGCTCAACTAACATAGGATTTGGAAGCTACACCCTTTTCATGCTCTCAGTCAGGCCCTGACCTGAGCCACTGTTTCCATGCACGTCCTCTTCCTTCCAAGGATCTCAGGTGCAGTTAACCCAACACACCAACTGTTCTTGTGGACCTGTGGGAGATGAGTGGGGGGAGGCTCTGAGAGATAGCCATGATCCCAGGCAGCTGATATGTGGACCCCCAGAGCCAGGGAACGATGGTCTGACGGTTCCTCAGGATCATTGGCAGTGTGGAGATCTGCTAGAGGGCCCAGTTTCCCTTGCTCTGCTTCCAGGAAGATGTCAGGTTGGATGAATCCTGACAAAATAAGCCTTCAATAGATGTTTTATTATTTGCTATATCTATTATGGGATGGAAGTCACTTGGAATAACTTACTGTATTTGATGCAAGGTGTGGGACGAAAATATATAAAAAAACAAACATGCTTAGATTGCACGTCCCACTAAGCACATCCTTCATAACAAAAGTAAACTTTGTTGACAATTTTAATGTTTCTTTTGTTTTTTGTAAACCACTTAGAGGTTCTATGTAGAATCAAATGGTATATAAATTTTGTTACATAAAATTAATTCTAGAAAGGCATCTGAGGTATTTTAAATAAAAGCTTATGGATTTCCATGTAAGCGCCATTTTTAAAAAATGGATCAAAAGCAGTTTACATGTTATTGCTACCAGTGCTATTTTTCCAGAAAAAAGATGAATGCCTCTCTTGTTCTCTTATAATTGCAATGGCGCCCACCTGAGAGGTGCAGGAACTCAGTTCTGGTGAGTTCCAACTGAAAAAACCCCCTGATTACTACTACTGCTGATTAATTTTATACACTACACTCTCATTAGATAATTTAATAGTATATGCCTTTAAATAGTGTCTTGAGAGAAAATATACATTTTCATACATATTAAAATAGATATTTTGATTTTTTGGGGGGGAAATCATATTATTGTAGAAATGGAATGGAATTCTGGGTAAAAATATGTGAAAGTGATGCAGAATGGAAAACATGTAGATTCATCCATCAACTCTAATCAAATGAGTTATAGTAACTAGGTACAACCACTGTAACGGAGAGCTAGTCTGGTGTGGTGTTTAGACTAGGCCTGGGCAGAACTAGGTTCAAATCCCCACTCAGCCTTGAAGCCCATTGGGTTACCTTTGGCCAGTCCCTATATTTAAGCCTAACCTACCTCACAGGGTTGTTGTAAGGATAAAATGGGGGTGGGGTATGTGTAAGAGAACAGAACCATATAGTCCTCCATGAATTCCTTGGAGGAAAGGGGGATATCAATATATTTTTAGAAAGAAATTGTGTATTAGTTAACATTGTTCGATTTTACATTTAAAATACAGAATTGGAAAGCTGGCAATTGATATCCAGCCCCTTATGTACTGCAAATTATTTCAGTCTTCAGAATACCAGTACTGGACATTCCCATCTCTGCAGAGTAACTTACTTTTATCACTTCTTTTTTTAAAAAAAGCATAGCGATGGTCTGCAGGTGTGTTCTGTAGGCAACAAAAGCTCGTAATTCAAGACAGCCACTGATTAAAGTATGATCAGATACACGATTCTGCCTTCACAGGAACTATGGACAAGCTCTGTTCACAATGGGTTTCCTAATTATTATGGACAGAGGTCCCGACATAAGAACAGCCCATAAAAACCATAAGCAGGTGGCAACTGCAGCCCAGATTTCGGCAGAAACATGCTTTGCTGGAAACTGTTTTTGTGTGCCTCTCACATCTTCTCATATTCAATGGATTTTGGCCTATGTCTGCACTGTTGTTATCTTGATTTTCATCAAATGTTCCTGTAGAGCCTATAGCTTGTTGCATCTCAAGCAAAGATTCCAGAAACTGAAGATTAAGCATTACCTGTAAGGGAAATCCCCCACGGACATTTTACCTGTATGAATGATTTTTGCATCTCTTTGCACTGAAGCCCACACTTTGACCTTGAAAGATGTCCTCCCCTTTATGCCCTTTGCACATTCTTTTGTGTGCTCATTCATCTCTAGACTGGAGCAATTAAGCTGCCTAAGACCCATGCGAGCTTCAAGGGCTGAGTTCTTGCTAGACTTTAAAATTCAGATTTAAGCCCTATGCATAAAAGATGAGCTTTCTCTCCCCTTGCCTCCTGCACCCGCATTTAAATTGTATAAGCCAAAGGGAGGACACTCTCCTCCAAATACAGAGGGGGAGAGAGAAGTGTGAGGCCGATTTTGCTGTGTCACAAACTGATCTTTCACAGATGCTGAAAAGCTAGGAAGTGCAATTATGGGGAAATTGCAGTAAGGCAAACAAGTACATGCCAAGGACTGCCATTCCCCATTACTCACCTGAGCCTACTGATTGTGGCAGACACACAACATCTGTATGTGCTTTATGGCGGGAGGGGGAAAATATTCTTAAGAATGGCAATTGAATGGGAAAAAGAGGAGAGGAAGAGCCTGAGTCACTCCTAGAAACAGACGACATTCGTGTCATAGGCTAGACCATCGCAAGCTTGCCAGCTATCTGTTATGGTCTTCCAGGTGCTTGACAAGATATCTGAGCATGGTCCCCACCCCTAGTCCTGGGTTGTGTACATGCCCATTCATAAAGTGCATTTGCAGTCGTTAGCAGAAACCTTTTTTGGTCATTGTACACACATTATCATCTCCACATGGTTGGTATATGGTGTTTGGAAAGCGCATTTTAGTAGAGCGGTTCTAAGCCACCTCACGCATTCGAAGGCACCTCTTGCCTTGTGTGGAAACTGAGATTGCCTCCTCTGGGGAGGGTCTTATGATGTTGCTGAGTTGCACTTGTGTAGCTCCCCCCGCCCAGATTAACCTGAGAGCCACCTAAGCTACTTGATTTTCCAGATTACCTCAGAGATAATCAAGTCAGTTTTTGTAAAATATTTTTTCTCATGTCTGTCAATATACTGGACATTTCGATTTTTGGAGAGTTTTCACTAATGTTTCACTCTTTAAAAGGAGAGGCAGAAACTGCCTCCATTAAGTGTTTATGCTTTTAAAAATAAGGGTAGAAAAAGCAGCCATGAACCCTTTCTCCACTGTACTCAAACATAATTGGAATGGTGTTGGCTTCCACCACAGCATTATTTAGTATTGCTATTTAAGTAATCTCTCCAATTTATCAAAATCCCAAAGCTTTGATCATCTTAAGGACTCAATCACTATAAACTTGTTTACACCAGAAAACCCATTATCTGACTGCTAGTGGTGGCAGCATGACAGATTTGAGGCAGGTCTATTTTGTGTGTTGCCTTTTAACAAAAGCTGTAGCTGTAAGTTGCCCTGTAAGAAACCACAATGAGTTGTGAGCAGAAGTAATTGGCATAACAGGGAGCAGATACATGGGAAGTCTGAAATGCCTTTTTTTGCACTCCTCATTCAATAAACCACACTGTGTGATGTTCCCTGATGCCTGATGCCAGGGCGGGGAGATTCTGAGCATACCATATCATGAGTGCTTTGCAATAAACAGATATGTTGTTGTTGTTTAGGCGTTTAGTCGTGTCTGACTCTTCGTGACCCCATGGACCAGAGCACGCCAGGCACTCCTGTCTTCCACTGCCTCCCGCAGTTTGGTCAAACTCATGCTGGTAGCTTCGAAAACGCTGTCCAACCATCTCGTTCTCTGTCGTCCCCTTTTCCTTGTGCCCTCCATCTTTCCCAACATCAGGGTCTTTTCCAGGGAGTCTTCTCTTCTCATGAGGTGGCCAAAGTATTGGAGCCTCAGCTTCACAATCTGTCCTTCCAGTGAGCACTCAGGGCTGATTTCCTTAAGAATGGATGCGTTTGATCTTCTTGCAGTCCATGGGACTCTCAAGAGTCTCCTCCAGCACCATAATTCCAAAGCATCTATTCTTCAGCGACCAGCTGTCAGTAACTACCCGTGTTTAGTGCTGGAAGAGGCAGTCTCTGAGCACACTTGAAGTGCCAAAATAAAAGAGATACGGAGTCATAAAGTTGCCTGCATGGTACAAGGGAGGGAAGCCTTTGGAAACACAGAGAGGGTTGTATCAAAGTAGGTCATACTCCGAGAATTAACAGACATGGCTAACTCAGGACCATTCATTTCAGTGGGTCTAATATGAGTAGATGCTACTTGGATACAACCCAGAGTGCCTTGCCCCTCCCACTGCAAGGAGAAATGTAGTCATGAAGTTGCCCACATGGTGCAAGGGAAGGAAGCCTCTGGGTGCAATATAGCTAACAGCCTGTACAACCTGTGCTACTGGACTTCCAGAATATCAATAAATTTGCAGGATTTTTTTTAAAAGAAGTGCAATGGACATTGAATGAAAGGGAGCAAAGTAAGGAGTGTGTCCCAGCCATAGATGACACACCTTTTGTGTGTACAGATGGCAATGATTTAACAACTGATTTGCATAGTGTGCAGGTATGGACACTTGCAAAGCAATGTCTACAAAAGTGTTTTAAGAAAACCCCAAACCACAGTGCTTCGAAGGCTGAAGTATGTACACAGCTCCAGTGCACTCCTCAAGTCTCTAGTGGGCCTGGCAGGTGATCTGTGTTTAGCTTGGTGGGTCATGAGTTGCACTCCTATTTGATAGTAGCAATAACAACAGCAGCCTGATTTGGTTTTGTCGGAGGTCACATGGTGCCGCCTCAGAGGAACTCTGATATCATGTAGTAATCGGTAAGCTTTGGGTCTCTAGAGAAATCCATGTTACTGGAACGTTATTTTCCTGTAGTGGCATTGAAGGACATTAGTGTTTTCTGTTTGGACCTGAAACAACCCAGGATCAGTCACATTTCATGTGTGTGTTGGACAGAGTACATCTGCTTCTTATCCCAGATGGATGGCAAAAGTCAATCGCTGACAGAAAATAAACAATAACCAGGAAGACTTGAGAAAGGAAAACGCTACAGAAATTAAGCTGGTCCATGAAAAGTGCTCAACCAAAGAAGACCTTCATTGCCAGAGTGTCCTTCCTTTCTCGGGTTCAGAACCATTTTAGGCTGGTGATTGAGATTTATTGGTTGCACAGAATTAAACAGATTGTAAATATATTCACAAATCAATGGTAATTTGGAAAGTTATTTCAATACTGCAGCACTTAAAAATGGTGCTGTTACACTTACCCCAAAGGGGTACCGAATTTCCTCAGATCTGGTTTCCTTTGCAAGTACATCAGGGAAGCTAGGGATGGGTGAATTTGTCCGTTTCTCATTTTCCCCAGCCTTAAGTTGTTTGCCCCATTTCCTCATCGATTTATAAATTCTTCATTCAAAAGCCAGAATGAAAATTAATGCATTTCACATTAATTCTCCCAATATATGTACTTTTGTAAATAAATCTGCCTTTTATGCAGACTTTTGCAAGCAATTTTGCCTAATATAATGTAGCTTTGTATCTTGTTTTGACCAATGTCTGCATTTTTGCACATACTTTCAGCTGGACAACCTCATCATAAAATCTGGAGGTGCAAATTTCAAAGGTTATCTGTGTTTTAGTTCATTTGTTGGTCTGGGAAGTAAGAATTAGGTCAGTTTGCATTAAAATGTAAACTGAACTAATTTCTTCCCCATCCCTAGATGAGGCTTATGGCTTTTAGTAACATTGGAATTAATTTACAGGTTGTGCACTGCCGGAGCACTCCAACAGACAGCCAACAAGTCCACTGCTACGAAAACAGATTTCTGGAGAAACAGCCAGCACCCCAAAACACTGCAAGCCTATAGAGTCAAAAAACCACACCAGTGCCTCTCTCAGACTGCAATTCTTCCCCGCCCCCCCGACAAATTGATGACATCATCTCCAGAAGAAGTGGGGTTGTTGTTTGCAGTGGAAAGAGAGGTCCATTTTTCTAAATGACTTCCACTTTCAGAATATTGCGTGGCCATTTACCTGAAATTTCCCAAAGACATGGAGACACTTGCCAGGGCTATTAAAGACAAGTCATCTCTAGCAATCCTACCAGTTCTTTTATACCTCTCTTGTCCAATTCCCAATCCTGCAACAGTACATTCTGGCAGCCTTCCCAACCTGCCACTCTCCTGATGTATGAGGCTACACCTCCCACCATCCCTGACCATTGGCCACAAGAGCTGGGGCAGATGGGAGTTGTAGACCAAGCCATCTGGAAGACACCGATTTGGGGAAGGCTGCAGTATAATATCACTGCCCTTATATGCAGATGCTATAGTCTGTAACACTGTTAAGGGTGTTCAGAAAGATTCCCAGGGTATCATGGGATTTATCTCAAGGGCATAGTTAAGTAGCTCAGTAAAAGGTAAAGGGACCCCTGACCATTAGGTCCAGTCGTGACCAACTCTGGGGTTGTGCGCTCATCTCGCTCTATAGGCTGAGGGAGCCGGCGTTTGTCCACAGACATCGGTCATGTGGCCAGCATGACTAAGCCGCTTCTGGTGAACCAGAGCAGCGCACGGAAACACTGTTTACCTTCCCGCCGGAGCGGTATTTATTTATCTACTTGCCCTTTGACGTGCTTTCGAACTGCTAGGTTGGCAGGAGCTGGGACCAAGCAACGGGAGCTCACCCCGTTGCGGGGATTCGAACCGCCAACCTTCTGATTGGCAAGTCCTAGGCTCTGTGGTTTAACCCACAGCGCCACCTGCATCCCCAAAGTAGCTCAGTAGTTATCCTTAAAAAGGTAAAGGTAAAGGGGCCCCTGACCGTTATGTCCAGTCGCGGACAACTCTCAGGTGTGGTGCTCATCTCACTTTACTGGCCGAGGGAGCCGGCGTTTGTCTGCAGACAGTTTCCTTACCTTGCATTCAAACTTACTCTCAGGCACAAGAGGAAATGCAGGGAAAGAAATACAGAGAATCGGAATGGTGGAGGAGCAGGGTCAATCTCTGCAGTTATTGATTATGAAATTCAGAAGTCAAACTGGCAAGCTGATCAAGTTTTAGGAATGTTTAGCCAAGCTGTTGAGTCCACAACTTACTACCTCTGTTTGAGCATTTGGAAGGCCATTTAAGCAGTCTTTATGTCTTCTTATGTGCAGAGATGATGTGCTTTTAACAAGTGCATAATAGCAAGAAACAACCAAAATCCATAGCGGGAGCTTTTTCAGGAAAAAAAGTCCCACCTGTTGATTTGTCTGTTTTGCAGCTGCCAAATTGTGCCCCCAAAAAGAGGTGGCACCCCACTTTTCATTACACTATAAAATAAAATAAAAATCAAACTCTGCTGACATTATTATGCAACAAACTACAGAGAGAGAGATAACAACTCTACAGTTCTATGATTCTATGAAATGAGAATGGTAAGAGATAGGAAACACCAACTATCTGGATCACACGCTGCTTGTCTTTTGTTGGCTGCACTTTGGACCTGTAGCAGCCTCCCTGTGAAGAGGCAGGTTTTGTTTCCCTCTCCTTAGTTGGGCTCAGCTCTCGTAAAGCCTCCATCAAAACTGTCAAAGTCTCTGCCTTTGCCTGAAGGACTAAGTGTTGCTTTCCAGCAAGGCCTGGTGCTCTCCAAGTGGATTGGAAGTGACATTGACTCCTTGGTGAACGAAGCAGGAAACAAACAGCATATTGAGCCCAGAGTGTTGTCGCATTCCCCTCCTGCCAGTGCAGACTGTCATCAGAGATACCCCCAGGGTAAGCACAGACGGCAGACATCTGTACTGGGTAATTTCAGAGCATGATCTTATGCAAAGCTTTGTTTACCAAAAAAGTCGCTACATCTCTCCTGATTGTGCTTCATATCCATATTGAATTCTTTTCAAAAAATGCTAATATGTCAAAGGATTGTGTCTGCTATGAATGCATATCTGATGACATCCCAAGGCACCTAAACTTAGGAGATTGCTCCCACTGTGTGTGCTTTAAATCCATGAAAGATCAAGATTCAGCCTAGCATCTTTGATCGCTTGACTCTGCTGGTTATATTTTTTGAGGACTTTAGCCAAAAACGTACCTTTGGTTCACTAATAAGTTTTGTGAATGAGAAACTGTCAAGCAAACCTTGGATTCACATTCTGAATGAGATCGTTTTAAATTATAATTCAAACCTGGAATATTTTAGAATGATTGGCACACCTCAGTGGTTTTGATTTTGGAACTTTTAAATATAAAATGTCACAAGCAGTCAATAGTTCAGTAGCCATTAAATTACTAAATCTGATTCAAAACAGGGGGCTGATTTTTGCAATCATTTTTGAAGCACCTAAGAAATCCCCTCATTTGGGATGATTTTTACAGGGGGCATGCAGGAATATAACAATCGGTGGGTGATATCCAGCTAATTATATGCAGAGTAGAGTCTGGGCCAATCTGCACTGTAAATTAAAAGTAGTATCATGCCAAACAGTCATGGCTCCCCCCCCCAAAGCATTCTGGGAAATGTAACTTATTTCATGAGTTCCCTGGGAAGAGGGACTGATTGAGAGGAGAATAGGAGTCTCCTCCTTAGGAGGAGGAATCTCAGGATTTGGGGGGTGGGCATGACTACTTGTAGTGGTATGATACTGTTTTAAATGTACAGTCATACCTCGGTATGAATACGCTTCGGATTAAGCATTTTGGGTTGCGCTCCGCGGCAACCTAAAAGTAATGGAGCGTGTTACTTCCGGGTTTCGCCGTGCGCGCATGCGCAGACCATCAAAATGACGTCATGCAGAAGCATGGACACGGGTTACATTCGCTTCGGGATGTAAACGGGGCCCTGGAACGGATCCCATTCGCATCTCAAGTTACCATTGTATAGTGCAGATGGGCCTCATTCAAATTAATTGGCTTATTACTCAAGTCCACTGATTTCAATGAATCTCCTCTGAGTATTACCAGTGTTGGACATCATCCAATGCAGCAAGAAGAAAAAGAATTATGACATCACAGCATCACAAAGACAACCAGACTGGACCATGTGGTCACATACTTAAGGCAAAGGAAGTACTTGCATCACCCTGACTCTGTGGAGCGGGGGTCATGTTGCCAAGGCAACTAAGTTGATATGTTCAATCTTCTTTCTTCCTTTCATAGTGTGGTCAGTGCAAGGATTTCTTCGCTCTCTGTAATGTTACTACGTGGTTAAATAAGGCTGACTAATAATAATACTAATAATTTTATTATCTATACCCCACACATTTGAGTGGGTTTCCCCAGTCATTCTGGGAGGCCTACAGAATATTTAAAACACAATAAAGCATCAAATATTAAAACTTCCTGATACAGGGCTGCCTTCAGATGTCTTCTAAAAATTATGTAGTTCTTAACAACCTTGACATCTGAAAGGAGGGCTTTCCACAGGGAGGGTGCCACTACTGAGAAGGCCTTCTATGTGATGCTGTGATGTCATCTTGCTGGCTAAATAATCGTCTGCTTTAATTGTGCAGCCTGAATTTGCTTGGATGTGACTGAGTCTCACCTGAAAATAGGGACAGTCTGGAGGCATCAGAGATGCTAATGGGGAAAAGGAAGCCAACTAGCTTGCAATTCTGCAAAATGCAGTGACATTCCTGTTGAAATCAACAGGACGGACGGAAGTACATGATGAATGACCACAGATTTCCATAGGACCCAACAAGTATACCAGCTAAATCTGATTTAGTCCAGATTTAAAGGCGAGCCTGCCTAATTGTGCAGAACTCTCCCAAAAGAAAGATAAAACACAGCCAACCTTTGAAATTTGCACGTCTCTGAATTTTGCAATCCTCTTCACTTGTCATGTAATGTATACTGTACTAAGTTGAAGTGCCCATATAAATGCCCATATCAGTGAAAATAGCATAAGACACATTATATGAGGGCATCCTGCTTTGCAAAACTGTGCATGGTAGAAGAATCACACTGAAATGCTAATTAATTTTCAGAAGGACTTCTTTTAAAAAATCAGAAACTGATGTGAAGATGTGAGAATGATGATGGAGTGAGCAAGCTCACCCCCCCATACATAACCCCTTTAGAGAATGTTGGAACAAGGCTTTGTGCAGCAAATTTGGGATGATAGTCAATGCTAGTCCTACTCAGAGTAGCCCTGTTGAATTTAATAGACCTACTATCTACTCTGATCTACTTTGAGTAGGGCACTTTGTAGTTGAATCCTACCCTTTCTTCCTTTTTTATTTTAATGATAGGGAATGAGAGAGGACAATTCAAACAGGTTTTAGAAAATAAAACCTCAAACATGAGGGGGAAATGTAGCCTGTTGCTTTATCCTTGATTAACCTGAACTCGGTCTCTGAAGAGCATTCATCCTCTCACAGAATTACCTCAAAATAGTTCCTCAAGAAAAATCTCAGTAGACAAGGCCTGTTAACTATACGGAATCTTCCATCGTATTCCACAGCAGCAGCAGCAGCAGCAGCAGCAGCTGAGAGTCATACACATTAGCAACAAAGCTGAAATGGGGAAAGGACAGATGGGTTATAGACTAACCACAGAAAATTGTCTGGTTTTAATGCTCTATTTATTCATTCCAAAAGAATGCAGCATAGGATGATGTTCAGAGTTGTTAAAATCAAGACAACATTTTGACATTTAATAGCTGTCTAGAACTGAGAATCCTGCTGCGATCCCCACAGGGTCTTCTTTCTGTTTTGCATTCGCTGCAACAAGCATGCATTTATACAAAAATATGGATTTATTTCTCAGCGGTGGGAAGGCCATTTTACAAAACAACCACAATTCATCACAATTCCCTTTTATGCATTATCTTTATGCTGGTGTGATGGGGTGGGTGGTTAGAACATTTTCTGAATCTGTTATATGTTCTAATGCAGTCTTTGCCCATCTGGTGTCCTCCAGTTATTTTGGGCTTTAAATCCTATAATCTTCACCATGCGGCCTGAAGCTGATGAGAGTTGTTGTGGAGTATCATGTGGGAAGGCTGCTCAGAACCTAGAACTGGATCTGTGGTATAATGCAAGCAATGCGAACTCTTGAGGCCCCTAGCAGATCACAAGCCCTCTGGACAGGAATTGTGCTGCACTTTCCTATTCTGTGCCGCTCTCAACCGATTGCCCTTTCTAAATGTTAGATCACATGGGTGGAGAGGGTAATGTTATGGGCTTAAAACATGCATGTCCATCACTTGGTGGTTGCAGCTTCAAGGTTTGGTTCACATGCATGTGCATCATTTGCTGACTGAAGCATTAACTAGTTAAGATATCAACGTATGTTAATAAGTTGCCATCGATCAAACATCAGAGATGACACCTTGATAACAAATACAATGTTTTCTAAAGGAGCCAGTTTACTTCTTCGATTGTGATCCATCAAGCAGAGAGCAAGAAATCAAGAGATGTACACAAAGGGACAAAACCTCTCCCACTATAGTTGTTCCCAACCTTTCTCTTGTATGGGCAACTTGAAATTTGCTGAGGGTCCTGGTGGAGCACTTAATGATATTTTCCCTGCCTGTTGTAGGCTATTGCAACATGCTTTGCAAGATGCAACATGATATATATTCTATTCTATTGCATTACAATTTGAATTCCATAGAAATGTATATCCATGAATTAAGCTTCTTATTCTAGCCTCCCATTAACTTTGCTGCTAAGCCTCTCCACTGATTTCAAGTGCCTCCCTCCCCTGTCACTTCCAGTCTGTCCTGCTCACCTTCTGAGAGGGTGACAGAGCACCCACTGCACCCTGTTATGTTGTGGGTGAACATATCAGACGACAGCAATTTCTCCAAAGCGTTAACTTAATTTATTTGTAAGCTGGAACAGAAGTGAACTGAAGAGCTCAGTCAGCCTGCTTATATAGAGCTCCAGAACAAGGTAACTGTTGCAACTTTCTAAAACTATCCAATCACTGAACGTCACTTTCGATCCTTCATTTGCATACAAACTATCCAATCACTGAACGTCACTTTCGATCCTTCATTTGCATAACTATATACAGTATCCCCCTGCTGGCCTAGGGTGAGAACTTCAGTACATAACACACCCCTTGCTGCTGCTCTTCCTATTCTTCACAGACATGCTGCAGACCACCTATATGAAGCTCACAGACCACTGATGGTCTGCAGACCACAGCTGGGGTACCTCTGTTCTAGCATCTCTAATATTATGTTAGCCACATCTTTGAATCTAGTGCTCCTCCTCTTTTTACGCTCACATGAGGGATATGTGTGTGAATTCGTGCTGAGACTATTGTGCAAGAGGACTCGCACCATTCTGATGCTGGAATTCAGCCTCCCCCAAAGCTGCTAGTTGAATAAATTGCTGCACAAAAATCAGCTACAGGGGCAAATAGCAGTAGGATGATTTTCAGCAGGTAATGCCAGGACTGGCCTTACCTTGAGGCGGAATGAGGCAGCTGCCTCAGGTGGCTAAAAAGGCATGTCAGGTGGTCATGTCTGCCCTGCAGCCCTGCAGCTAGCTTGCTGCCCTAGCATGGGTGGCACACCAATGAGGAGTATGAAGTAACCTGCCTCAGGTAGCATATGCCACAGGGAGATCCTGATCCAGACTTGGCTTCAAGTAAACAAAAGATGCAGCCAAAAACCAAAGCCAGTGGGAGCAGTAGCAATGCCTCATGGAACACCCCCTTTCCACCAAGACTCTCGGAGAAAGGGGGCACACTCACAGAATGGCTGCATTGCTGCTGCTCTCCTCCCACCCTGCCAGGGCGTGGGCTTGGATCTGGGGAGTGCTGGTGGCACAGCTTACCTCAGGTGCCAAAAAGTGTTGGGCCAGCCCTGGGCACAGCCCATTGATCAAGACTAGCACAGTGAGGTTTTGTATCTCTCTTTTTCTTAAATCTTTCAGTGGATGCAGTTTACTTACTCAGCTGTGAGCCAAAAAGTGGCATGTTTTGTAAATAATTCTAAGCAATACAAGCTTATCAATGTATTGATGAAACAATCAGAAACAGTGGCCAATTCAACAATTCTAAAGTTGACAATAAATATTGTGGTACTTCAGAATAAAGGAGTCGCATTGCACTATGTAGCTGTGCGTCAGACTGTGACACATGCAACACACATGTCAAAGCCAGATGCAAAAGTTTGCCTCAAAATAGCACATCATGGAACTGCAGGCATTTGGGTGTATAATTGGGACTGTCAGTGACTCTGTCCATGATTGCATTCGTTTTAAATGGTTGTTAGTTACTTGTTCCAGAAAGTGCTCAAGGCAATGCAGAGTTTAAAAAAGACAATTGCATTTTTAAGAAAGGGACAAATTACATTAAAATAAAGTTGAACAGCATCTTTTATGGCACCCAGGATCTCTAACTCCCTTTGTTTTTTAAAGTCAAGTTAAGACATTTATCTTCTATCAAGGTTATGAAGATGATGGATTTTAAAAATTGACACCTGGCTGTGGTTTGTTTAAAAAATTATATTCATTGATTTTGTGCTGTGTCGTATTTTGAATTGTCTGCCTACCACTCTAGTCAGGTTGGGTGGGTTACTACTACTAGTAATTACTACTACTGACTACTATTACTACTAGTAGTAACAGAAAAGCTGCAGCAAAGTGAGTAAGAGCCTTGGATAGTAATCTTTAAAAAACAGAACGTGTTATCTTCAGAAGGCTGTCTGGAGAAAAGCATTTCTACGGTGCCACAACTGAGAAGGCCTGCTGTAAGGACTCATCCTAATATTCCTGTCTCAAAGATGGAACGTGAAACATGGTTCAGTCATTGTATCAGAGTAGAGCAGGAAAAAATAAATGAGGAGGCATGGCAAGGAACTGTATCTCAACCACCATATGCAACCCTCCACATTTCATGAGGATACAAAAACCTGCAGGCAAAGAAGGTGGGTTGGAGTTGGGGGAAAGCTAACATGGGTGGCTCAGTGGAAAAAGAGGGGTAGACTTGGATCCTACCCATAGTCGTTAGGTTTCCACATCACAATCCACACCTGAGAAAACTGACTCCTCCAAGAATAAGGAAGAAACAATGGTCACTTCCACAGATGCACACACCAGTGTGATTGGGCAGCCATTGACAAGTGCCTGTGACAATTTCTGGAGCCAAGTATCACATTTCCCCATCCACAGAATGCAATCTGAGACACCACTGAGGAACTAAGGATATTTTGCTACTTGTTAATTACATTGGTAATATGAGTGAATTGAGAAAGATATCCTTGAGAATGTTTAGAGGACAGACCATAAATAATAGTGAAAGTCATCTTGAATTCTTCTTATGCTTTTCTAGGTGGAGTGGGACACTCTCCACAATAGCATGGACCTCCTCCCGTCCAATTTGCAATATGTTTGCGGTGACTCTCAGCAATTGCTTACACAGAAAAGCAATGTTAGGAAAGAATGTACTATATTTTTAGCTGCTTTTAATGCAATTAAGCAGCTGGAAACAGGGAACAAAGCCAACACCATGTGATCTCACAGCTTTCCAAGGACCACCAGTAAATACCTCACAGACCTTCGCAGAAGTGGCAGTAGAAAGACTTATCATAAAGCTGGTCCTTGGAACTGGAACCTCTAAAGGTTATCTAAAATGAACCCTGCTCACTGAAGGACTTTTAAAGTAGTCTTTGGAAGCAAAGAAGGAAATAGAAGTCAGTAACTAATGTTGGTGTGGATTTCAACGTTCATACCGGACTTGAGTTACAGAAAATAAATAAGGCTGTTACTTACTAGTGTGTTTCTGAAGCAGAGGAACCACTGCATGTCTTTTATTACATTATCTTGTCCCTGAGGCAGACAAAAGGTCTTCAAGATATCTCTTGCTCCCAGTGCTTCTTTTAGTGCATCCTTTAGCTATGGTGGTGGAGATGGTTGCTGATGCAGGAGCACTGATACCTACAAAGGGCAAGGGGGGCAGTGGCTTATCCCTGGATGAACCATAATGCACATATTCCCAGCTTTCATTGTTAAAAAGGAAAGAGTTTACAGCATTTGTCAAACCTGAGATACGAGGGGATATGCATTTGTTTTTCCCTTGTTTAGTGAGATACTTACCTACTCCAGCAAACATTTGTTTTTGTTTTTTGTTTGCTGATTTATTCATTTATTTGGAGTATTTACTTTGCCCCCTCCCATGCTGGAAAAAGTCCTGCAGATGGCCATGCACACTGCTCCATGTGTATCTGAATGAACTCTTCCTCTTCTCTGTCCCTGCCACTTGCCAGCCTTTTAATGAGACAGGCCAGTAATGGAAATCTAGCAGACAATGTAAAATATTTCCATGTCCCAAAAGCATCCTTAAATACAAAAGCAGCAGACTGCATGAAATTTTTACCTATGAATATGGCCAAGGTGAAAGGGAAAGTTTCATCCTTTGCTTACCATTTCTTGCCACCTCTTTGCAATGGCTTCTTTCCCTGATTAGCACACTAAGTACCATTTAAAAACTAATACTCGGGGACACCTCTCCAAGGCAATCCCAAAGTGGTAGGGACCAAGTACTCGATATGATGATGTCACATTGTTACAAAAGTCAGTCGGCACAATAATATAATGAAGCCAAATCCGAGTGAGAGCAAAGCTTTGTGCCCTAATTGTGAATGGGTGGATATCCCCCCCCCCTTTCTGCAGGACTCCTACCCACACAATTACTGAAACAAGAATTGTATTTTTCATGAAATGTGCTGTTGATTTTGGCTTGACCCTATTTAGATGCACAGACCAGGCTGGGAGAATTGTGGCTGTGAGGAGGAGGAGGAGGAGGAGGAGGAGGAGGAGGAGGAGGCTATTCCCTAAACTGCACCATGTGGCTGACAGACCAGAAAGAGAGAGAAAAAATATTTATCATTCTGAAGTTGGGAGAATGAATGAATTAAAGAAAGGGAAAGAGGGGGTTTCACCCTCTGGCTATTTTATTATTTCAAGGGAGAAGTCATGGTGGCCTTTCAAAAATACAGAATGTGTTATTTAAATTATGGACAGGAATTCCAGCCAACTAATAATTCTTGAAAACGCTGGAATAGAATATTCTGCCAAGGCTCCTGTCCCCTAAGGAAAGCTATTGTTCCCTTAAGAAAGTAGCCCCTGTGAAGTTTCCTGTAAATCAAAATGCTGTATTAAAAGTAAATCACGAGAGAGAGAAAGAGAGAGAGAGAGAGAGAGAGAGAGAGAGAGAGAGAGAAACTCCTCCCCCCAAAATATAAAAACTGAGGATAGTAAAAAAATAATATTAAAAACAGAGGTATGTTTAGCCTGGATAAGAGGAGACTGAGAGGAGATATGGTAGCTGTCTTGAAATATCTCAAGGACTGTCATATGGAAGATGGAGCAAACTTGTTTTCTCCTGCTCTGGAGGGTAGGACTCAAATCAAACCAATGGCTTCAAGTTACAAGAAAGGAGATTCCGACTGAACATCAGGAAGAACTTTCTGACAGTAAGAGCTGTTTGACAGTGGAATGGACTCCCTTCATTGGACGTTTTTAAGTAGAGGTTGGATGGCCATCTGTCTTGGGTGCTTTAGTTGAGATTCCTGCATTTTAAAGTAGGGATGGAGGAGGAATTTGATTTCGTTCATATTTCAACAATTCTCATTTCTTGAACCAACATTCAAACTAAAACACAGATACCCTTCGAAATTCAGTTTTACTTTTACCCAATTGCCACTTTGATTTCTATATGATTGGGTGTTGTGCTAGTGCACTATATAAAGAGTAGGCACTAGGCAGTGATATACAGTGCTTTTTTCTAAAATAAAATGTTCAGGGTACTCTCAATTTCCTACTCATATTGAAATACTACCCCTCAATGAGGCCAAAGTTAGATCCACAAAGTGTTTAGGGGTATGCGTACACCTGCATCCCCCCAGAAAAAAGCACTGGTGATATAACTAAGGATTGTATTCAGTGCTGTGGTCACATTCAAACAACAGACTTCAATGTGTGCGGCTGAATTTTGCCTTCTTCTCCTGTTCCCTATACACCTTCCAAATTTGCTCCAGAGGGCTGGGGAACATTCTGAGTTGATTTTGAGTGGGAGGAGAAGAAGGGAAAGTCCTGTTGTGTGAGCACAGGATACAACCGTAAACATGTACCTCGCTAGTGGTTAATTACGTTGCTTGCAAAGCCTCCCCCCGCCATACTCTTCCATCACTCTTAGGGGTCAGCTGTTCACCATCCTTGGCCACTAGTTGTAGCCATAACCTTGAGCTGGAGAGGACCTACTAATATTCAAGGTTATATTAGACTTTTCTTTTAGACTCCTTCTATTGCCTTAAGTATGGGAGTCACAAAGGCATTAGCCTGCCAGAGTATAGAAAGGAACATTTACCACCCTTGAGATATGTCTCGCTGACAATACCAAAGAGCTCTGAGATTATGGGAAGTTACATTGAATTTTCCTTCAAAGGGGACAGACTATGTAAGCCCCGGGTGAGATTCTAGGTACTGTAGTGATAACGGGCTGCAGTGCCTGGCCTCCTGTTTATCGTGCCTTTGATGCTAAAGCAGAACTAATTCAAGGAGTCCGTGATCTGAGCACAGCTGAGTCTCATTAAAGCCCCATTTCCTTCCCTGGGAGGGCACGGTGGGCTGCAAGGTAGCACAATACACATGCCACAGGCAGAGCTGCTGCAAAAAGGATAACTGCATTCCCTTCTTAACAGGGAAAAGGTAATGTGGGCCCTGTCTAGCAGGGGTGCAGCAGGGCTGGGAAGATAGCAGAGATTTAACTCTATATACAAGAGTGCTGCGCACCAGAATGCTATGATCAGGTTGAGGAACATCTGTGGCCTTCCAGATGTTGTCGGACTCCAATTCCCATCAGCCCTAGGGAGCATGGCCAATGGCCAAGGATACCTGGGAGTTGGAGTTCAACAATATCTGAACAGCTACGGGTTCCCCATGGCCATCATCCATTTCCTTATATGAATTCTTACATGAGGCCGTAGTAGCCAGCAGCTCTTGGTGAAGTTGGTCCCCTTGGGTGGTAGTCAACTAAATTTTACTCAGGGTTGACCTATTGAAATGAATGGACCTCCCTTAGTCATGTTCATTCATTTTAGTCGGCCTCCTCTGCGTAAAACAGTTGAATAGCAGCCAAAGTCATACCCGCCCCAATGCCATTCATTGGCTTTAAGAACATTTGGCATGGCAAAGTCGTTGTTGTTGTTGTTGTTGTTGTTGTTGTTAAGATTTATATACTGCCCTTCATCATAAGATCTCAGGCAGTTCACAGAATAAAATAGAGGACAGACAAGAAGCTCTTCACACCTAAAGCACTTCCCAATTCACTGCCATGAAGGAGACACTTCTGTGTATACATCTGGAGCTTATGTCTCGTATGAAGTGAATGGGGAAACCTGTATAGGCAAAGTGTGTGTGTGGTGTGTGTCTCATGGTGACTGTGGGGCCCTATAGAACCGTAAGTGTGTTCAACATATACTCAAAATTGAAGAAGTATAAATTAGAAACTGTGACAGACTAGAATTTATAGAAGAAAGTATGGCAGAGAAAAGGGAAGCAAAAGAGGAAAGCTATACAGTCACTCCCCTCATACTCAATAAGATAGTGGAGAGACAATGGATATCTCTCTAAGTGGGACAATTTAGAACAGCTCCCCTCTTTTTTCTATGTACAGTCATACCTTGGATCCCAAACACCTTGCAATTCAAACGTTTTGGCTCCCGAACGCCGCAAACCCTGAAGTGAGTGTTTGCGAACGTTCTTTGGAACCCAAACATCCAATGCAGCTTCCATGGCTTCCGGTTGGCTGCAGGAGCTTCCTGCAGCCAATCAGAAGCTGCGCCTTGGTTTCCAAATGTTTTGGAAGTCAAACAGACTTCCGGAATGGATTCCGTTCGACTTCCAAGGTACGATTGTACATAAGAAGCTGCCTCATATGGAGTCATTCCATTGATCTGTCTAGTGCAATATCATCTGCACTGATTGGCCATCACTCTCCAGGGTTTCAGGCAGTGCTCTCTTCCAGCTCTACCTGGAGATGCGGGGATTGAACCTGGGACCTTCTGCATGTAAAGGAGATGCTGTACCACTGAGCTATGGCCTTTCCCCTAATGTCTTCCTGCCAGAAAGCCTACATACCTATGCTGCCTCAGCAAAATCCCTTCCCCCTCTTCCTTGGCTTAAGTTACTGTAGTTTAATGACTCCTATCTGTGGAACAAAAGCAATAAAGATGTTGAAGTAAGACATGGAAGCGCATTCTCTCTCAGAGGTACCAAAGTGCACGGCACCTCATAAAGCAGTAGGAACTGGAGCATGGAAAGTTATTGGAATCAGGTCTTTCATCTCCTGTCATTAAAGCATTAACATCACTAAGCCTAATATTCAGCTCTTAATGCCAGATGCGCAGACTAGAACATCATGCCTGCAGGATTGCATCGGAGTCTGGATGGAAGAAGGCAGGTGGGATGCTGATTCTTTCATCCCAAATAAAAGAGGTGCTTGGGGACCACTGAGTTACCAACCTGCGTTAAATCTTCCAGAGATGGGCTCAGATAATGCAAGATGCCATTAAAAAGAAACAAAACGTTATGCCATGAGTTCTCCAGCTTAAAATGTTTACAAAAATTAACAAATTGGTGGGAACCTATGGGTTGCTTGGTCTGGGAGCTAGTCACTGCATGATATTGTAGAAGTTTACTCTATGTAGAATGAGGACCAGAGATTTTTTTTCAGCTGTAACTTTAAGAGAACAAGGGATGCATTTATGGTGAGTTCTGGCACCTCTTTTTCTAGAAATATAACACTGATGAGGACCTAACGACAGGTGACACTAACTGAGTTGCTTCCAAGCACTATGTGTCTGTCTGTCTGTCTTTATTTATTTATTTAATTACAGACATTGAAGGGGGGGGGTGTTAATTAGGAAAACATTGTATAGAGAGAAGAAGAAGAAGAAGAAGAAGAAGAAGAGTTTGGATTTGATATCCCGCTTTATCACTACCCGAAGGAGTCTCAAAGTGGCTAACATTCTCCTTTCCCTTCCTCCCCCACAACAAACACTCTGTGAGGTGAGTGGGGCTGAGCGACTTCAAAGAAGTGTGACTGGCCCAAGGTCACCCAGCAGCTGCATGTGGAGGAGCGGAGACGCGAACCCGGTTCACCAGATTACGAGTCTACCGCTCTTAACCACTACACCACACTGGCTCCAGAGAGAAGGTTTAACCCTTTCCCTTGCCATTTTTTGCAATGGAAATACTGCAATTAGGCTTGGAGGAAAGGGAGGGGTCCTATTTTCACCTAGCTGCAGCAGAGAGAATTTCCACTGCGATCACAGTGGGGGAAAGATTAAAGTTCCCCTCCCTATGCACTGCATTCCCAGTTAGAATCCCCCCATGTCTGTAAGTAAAAAAATCCCTCACACAAGTGATTGCAAGTAACTAGGGATGTAAGGAGGCAGTGATTTCCATCCTGTCCTGTGTTTGTTGTCATAATCTCTGTTTCCATTCCACTGCAGTTCAACTTCTGCTAAAACCTACATTGTTCATCTTGCTATTGCTAGGGTTGAAATTTATTTAATTAATTATGTGATTAATTTCAATGCATTTTGATGGAAGAGAAACAGCAAAAACCCATCATAATTGTTTTAAAAAAGACAGGTACACTCCTCCATTGCCTCTCAAGAGAGGCAGGTGCCAACCAATTTGCAGACTAAAAAGACTATAGTTAATGCCACTCACATTCATTTGCATGTTTTCTGTTCCTGACCTATGATAAACATGCACGATGCGGCGATTGATCGTGCTCTTTTCTGTTTCCGATGGAGTTCTGCAACATCCCTACAAGCAACACATTTGGAATCAGCATAATTATATGTTAGAAACCTCCTTCGGGTGATTTTGATCCCAAAAGGTGGTCTAAAAACATATTAAATTAATAAGAAGTAGCATCACTTGCTAAAACATCCTGTGAGCAATTAAACCATGAGTTTGCCTGTGGGAATTTTATCCAAGACAAGGAAGATTTGCTGCTGATGGGGGGGGGGGAGGACTACACCAAGATAACAGAGCCAGTGATTCTAGTGAGATTACACAGCTGATTTTTCTCAACCTTTGAATACCCTCTGAAAGATAACATGTGAACATACACTCAAAAAGTTGTAGCAGTGTGTTACAAGCCTTAGTCTCTTCCAGTAGGACAAAACTTTCATTTTTCTTTCCTTTAGGAAAAATGGCCAGAACAACCATGAGGACATATACAAAGAGCTTTGTTATACTGTGTTCCCTGATTGTTTTGGGGGTGGTTGTTTTTTTGATGTCAGCTTGGCTGAATCAAGGCATCAGATATCCAGAAGTCATTGGGATTGTGCTAAGCCCTGTACCGATGCCTGAAAGTCCAAATTGCAGAGCTCAGGAAAGCAGCAAAACCTTGCACACTAGTCCACCTAATGTATGCAAGAAGTTCTCACTAGCTGCTATCAGAAGAAGAAGAAGAAGAAGAAGAAGAAGAAGAAGAAGAAGAAGAAGAGGAGGAGGAGGAGTAGGAGTTTGGATTTGGTATCCCGCTTTATCACTACCCTAAGGAATCTCAAAGCGGCTAACAATCTTGTTTCCCTTCCTCCCCCACAACAAACACTCTGTGAGGTGAGTGAGGCTGAGAGATGTCAGAGAAGTGTGACTGGCCCAAGGTCACCCAGCAGCTGCATGTGGAGGAGCGGGGAATCGAACCCGGTTCACCAGATTATGAGTCCACCGCTCTTAACCACCACACCACACTGGTTTCTTGCAAGACACCCAGTAGTCTGACTAGTCCAGTACTGTTTCTACCATGGCAGGCAGCAGCTGTCAGTCTAATAATCCCCAGGGACAGAGGCTTGTACCAGCACAGCTACATGAGCATCTTGAACTGGGGAAGGCAGCAGCAGAAGCTGGGAGATTTTGCATGCAAGGTGTATGCTGTACCAGCGAGGTATGTTGCCTCCCTTTCATTAAAGTTTATGGCATTATTATATTTTATTAATATTATTTATTTTTTAACCAACATAGATATTAAAATCCATAATGATGCAAAATTTCTAAGTCATTCCATTGGTTTATCCACCATAAGCTAAAAGGAAATTAATAATAAAAAACCCCAAATAAATGAAAGAGGAAATAAATACAAGCTGCTCGGTTTTGTTATAGCTCTGGGAGTCGGTTTCTCCATGATAAGTAACTAGCAAGGCAACATTTGAAGGGTGCACCTTCTGTTTATAGAGTGATGAGTTCCAAAACAATCAGTTCATAAGCAAGTTATTAAAACATTACAGTCTATAGCACAAGGGAGAGATGAGGATTCAGGAAACCAATGGCGACTGGGCCTGTGTGCACTGGAATCGGTCTTCATAGTGAAACAAAAGGCAACAGCACATTAAATTTTATGACACTTTTAAGAGCACAATAGTTTTGCCAAAGCTCTCATTAAACAGCTCGACACACTTAGCTTTAACTGCCTCTCTGTGTTTCATAACGCCTGATAAACGTCCGGTTTTGTAATAGTAGCCTTACTGGGAGGCCAGAAAATGCTTAGCAGAGGATATTAAAGGGAAAATAGGGGCTTGATTGCGAAATGTCAAGGGTCGAAAAATGGCCAAAGTTGGTGGATGGCACAGCTGAAACAAGCTGTCTGTCATATTGCCATGCCCCACACCTCTGTGTGCACACATGTCAGTGCTCCAGTGCATATCCACTGATCATTTTAAGTCAAATATATGTATAGGGTATGCAGGTGTCACATTATTTGTCCTTCAGTTTGGGCTGGATATTCAGCCACATGGCTGAAGGCTGCATAACGGTACATGGGAGCGCCAAAATTCATTTGGAGGCTGTGGATGGTTTTCTATAGTGCCGGTTTATATGTGTGTGTGCTGCACATGGTGTGGAACTATGGGTAGGCCACCTTATCCTTGCTATGTGGCTGTACCAAACAGCCAACAAGAGCACAATCAACTGTCATAATTTGTGTGGTGCGGATTCCAGGGCTGGCGGTGAGCTAGTGGCTGCAAACCTGTATGTCAGGATATTCACTGATGAGAAACTTGTGTCACACTTGTAGTCATACTTGTACGCAAAATGTGTATATTAGGAGAAATTCACACCAAGTTGCTGACAAATTGTAATATATATATTACAGGAATGTGGAGAACTGAATTCAAGATTGGAAAAATCAAAAAATGAGAGAACTGAAATAGATAGATCCATCCATCCCTACACCTAGCAGGTATGGGACAACTTCTGCAGATGGGACCTAGAGTAAGCCCAGCTACATACTCAGGGCTTCACCAAGGCTCAGGTTTGAGCTGGCCATTCAAGAAGCAAATGTAGCATGGGCAGCCAGGGTAGTGAGCAAGAGCTGCTACACGTTCATTGATTTAAAGGGGAAAAATGTATAATACCTCTAAATACTTAATAGAGTTGTGGTGGCCGAGTTTCACTCCAAGGTTGCTTCTAGGTTACCTGTTTATTGAACATTCTTACGGATTTGTTTGCGCCAAGTTTGCAGGGAGATTGCACTGTGTTGCGTGAATGAAGCATCATCGCATACCTTCCAGTGTGTTTTCCTGTCATGCTCCCTATTGCAAAAAGTTTGAGTTGCAGGGAAGTGAGCCACCAGGGAGCAGGCTTGTTTTGCAAGAGGTCCAAATCAACTTAATCTGTGCAACCTGAATTTGCAGATATGTGACTGAATTCCTACTAAAGATAGTGACAATCTGGGAGCACCCCAGTTCACCTGGTTTCCCCTTCTTTCTTGCCAATCACAAAGCAGTGCTATTATAATGTTCATGCTTTAACACCACCAAAATGAAATGCACGAAATATTATACTGGAGCTCGTGTCAGTGACATTAGTGATATTAGAATCAGGTAGGTAGCCGTGTTGGTCTGACGCAGTCGAAATAAATAAATAATAATAATAAATGACCAGTAGCACCTTAGAGACCAACTAAGTTTGTTCTGGGTATAAGCTTTTGTGTGCATGCACACCTCTTCAGATACCAATTAGTGATATTAGTGTTATTCAAACTAACACATCCTCTCTGATTGTTTCACTGAAGTCTTTGTTTCTTCCCTCCTCTCCCATCATTGCTATTTCCTTTGGGCTTTTTTTCTGCTGCTCCCAGTGACTTTCTTGGTTTCCATGTTTTCTTATTAGACCCATAATTGTCATATTTAACGATTAACAAGAGCATTTCCGAAGGACTACCTCCAAACCAGCAAACAATAGTACAGAAAAACAAAGCCACAGGTACACAGACCCTATACCTTTTAAGCATGGCTGTTCATCAGAAGCAAACAGTATAATATTTTGTGAAGATCTCATAAAGGATGGAAAACATGTAAGGCACTTATTTTTAATTTTTATTTTTGGAATAAATGCTTTGTGAGTACCTGTGGCTTTATTCTTTCAAGAAAGAATAATAAGTAATAATTGAGGTCTCTAAATGTTAAAAGAGAGGCGGGCATTTTTTACATTGCACATGCCTGCATATGTGTAGCATCACGAGGAAACCTAACAGCCAAAACATGTGTGCCACTAACCACCAACCTGAGAACAATGGATCATGCATTCCAGATGTCAGAGGAAAAGACCTAAGGGACAATATTGAACCAGCTCACTTTGAAACATTGATCAAGAGAGGTAGAGGAGTCACTGAAAGCCCATATATACATCACAAAACAAATGTTCTACACACAGCAAGGGGACACAGAGTGTTTGAACAAGTACAACCAATAATATATGTTTTTTATTTATAATAGATCTCTCAGGCGCAGCCCATAAACTAATAGTAATTTTCATTGATATCATAGTTTCGAATGGACATAAAACTATGTGATAAAATATGATAAAATATAGTATAGCATATATACTGTAGAGCAGCCTTCCCCAGCCATGCTTGTAGTCCAAAACATCTGGAAGGTACCAGTTTGGGGAAGCCTGCTGCAGAGCATAGTATAGCAGCTTCATACGGATGCTATCCAGCATCACAGATGTTATATTGATTACAAGATGAATTCTAGCTACTTAAAGGTAAATAGATTGTCCAGACCCTCCTAGTGTCCTTATTTTCCAGGGCCAGTCCCAGATTTACTGAAGCCATCTCAGTTTCTGATTGGATTCTACTTTTCCTTAGGACACCCCTGTTTTCATCAGAGGAATGTTGGACGGTATGGAGTTATCTGGCCCCCTAGCCAAGGGGACATCTGAAGGAAGCCCTGTATAGGGAAGTTGTTTTTTTTAATGTTTAATGTTTTATTATGTTTTTATATATGTTGGAAGCCACCCAGAGTGGTTGGGGTTATAATAATAATCTGTGCTTTTTTCTGGGGGGACGCAGGGGTAAACATACCCCTAAACATTTTGTGAATCTTTCTACTTTTGTCCATTTACTAACTATAAAATGGTGATTTTCTTGAGTCAAAATGAGAGTATCCCTAAACATTTTTAAAGAAAAAAGCACTAACAACAACAACAACAACAGTGTTATTCAAGCTAACAAATCCCGCACATCCTCTCTGATAGTTTCACTGAAGTCATAATAATAATAATAATAATAATAATAATAATAATAATAATAGTAATTGAATAGAAAGTCCCTTTTTTCATTGGAGAAATATTGGAGGGTATGGATTATCTGGTTAGAATATCTTGCTATAGAGAATTGCTTTCCTTCAGAGGGATTTCTCTCTCTCTCCCCCCCCCCATCCATCCATATGCCATAAGTTCTGCCTGAGTCAGACCTCTGCTTTCTCGTTCCCCCTTCAGTCATGCTATAACATAAGAGGGAATTTTATGGTGATAGGGAAGGATAACAAGGCAGGCCTGAAGCAGGTTGCTAGACTCCAAAAGCTACAAGGAAAGGCTGGAGGCACAGGAGACTCTGAAGAAAAATCTAATCCTCTTCAGATGAGAATCTTTAACCTCGTTGACCCAAGAGCCATGAATCACCCATTAACAGCCTGTCCCCTCTGCATGCTTTGCTTTATTATCGATTTAGCAGTGCAGAGAAAATATTCCTTCTACGTTTCCTTCAGAGGCATTGCATCTGCCCAGGCAGCAGCAGAGGTATAGCCCTAGACCGAAGCAGTGCGAGCTCCTCCCTGTGGTGAAAAGGGTGAATGTCAAGTTGCGAAGGTTGCTTGGATGACGTGTGGGATGCTGCGCAGAAATGTTGTTGCGCCCTCCCGCAAATCAGCACTTCTATGAAAGTAAAAAATATTTTTCTACATATGCAAGCTGTCCTCAAGCCGTCTCCCATAACTGGAAATTACAGGAGTTCTAGTTCAACGGGATATAAGTAGAGATTGAAGTAAAGTTAGGTTATCCCAGAAAGGATTACCAGTGTTTTCTATCCCAATTGAGTTTATTGATATATACTGTACTTTACTGGGTCTTTCAGTATCATAGAAATTGGCAACTTAATTCCTTAGTTAGCCCTTCTTGCAGAAAGTAAGATATTCATTACATTGTTTTAAGCAAACAATTAGCCACTGCTTTTCTTGCAATGTGTCAGTGTTGAGGATGCTACAGATTGCCATGATTTCACATGATGTAGCAGCACATCAATAAAGTCAGGCCAGGTATAGGAACCACTAGCAAAGCAAAATGCAGTGGAGGAATCTAAAGCAAGTGGGATTTGCAACTAAACACTGCAGTATGGAGTCTTCTCTTCAGGATTCCAGCCAACCTATCATGCTCTTTTTCAGAATACTCCATTCACCCTACTCAACTCAGTTTCCACCCCCAACAGTCAGTCAGCATTTGGGGTCCACCGAGCATGCTCACTCCTCAATGGGATATTGATTTACTACCCTTAAAAAAAAAATGTATTTTGTACTTTTGCAAACTTTGAGGTTTCTCCCAAGCTGGCTGCTACTTCCCTCTGCTGGCTGGATGGCTGTTTTGGCTGTATACCTTTTGTCACTTGGATAATGGAATATTAATATATATGATGAATTTCCCCAAAGGGATTGCTGCTTCAACAAAGTTTATTTGCTGTGGTTCATGACTTATTTGGAAGAGTCTTACCCCTGAGAGCAAATTAAGTTCTGCTGTCTCAACCACTAAATTAGATCCCATCTTTGTTTTGGAGTTTTCCTTTCTGATAATCTGGTAGAACTCAAATAATATTAGAGAGTATATATATGAGCTACATTTTAGAAATAAGAGTAATTGGGGAGGAGGGCATTTATGTTTTGCTGACATGACTTTTAAGGACTTGTGATAGTCTCAAATTGTAGAATTATAAAGCTCTGAGAAATACTCTGGTCACTGGTGCAGTCCTCACACTGTCCTCTTCCTCTATATGTATACCTGTTTCAAACCCTGTTCCCATATTTCTTTTGCTTAGCTTACATAATTTATCTCTCTTGTAGACTAGGTGGTGCCTCTCAACAAGAGTGCAATAGATAAAATGGTGACTGCAAACTCTGATTTGCATGCCATTAATTTCACTGGGAAAGCCTTCCACTGTTGGCAACTTTGGTAGTTTCCATCCAAACTGCACGACATTTTCAGGCACCCTATCATTATTTCAAGGCGTCAGATCTGCCAAATATCAAACAGGTTGGGGGAATTAAAAAATTAGAGGGCAACCTGTCAACTTCCCATTGCTTTCAGTGAGAAACTGAGCTGCTTTTCTTGTGCTAGTAACCTCTGTGCTTGTGATCTTATTGGAATAAATTTCAGTCATTCTGAACTATCACAGAGAATTCCTATTATATAGTAAGAAATGACAAAGGGTTCCTATTTTACAGCAATGTAAAAGGCATAAAGACTAACTGCTATCTAAACAGAACTACCAAGAGTAAGCAGGCAGGCAGGTGAGTTCCTGTCTTAAGCAGCCTCAGATTTGGCAGGCAGAGGATCTGAGCAGGGGGCAGGCTTACAGTGCAATTCTGCACATGTCTACTGAGAAATAAAGCCCATTGCATTAATTGAATGCACACGTGTGTATAGCACTGCACCCTTAGGTGACAGCAGCAGGAGCAGCAGCAAAACTGACTTGCTTTTGTACAATAAGCAGAAACAGGACATTAAACCCTCATCAATCAATAGCTGCATTCTTTAGTTGACTTGCATTCTAGTCCCTCTTTAAATATGGGGGGGAATAAAACTTAGAAGAGACATGAAAGCACACTACATTTACAGGACATTAGATAAGTCCAAATAGGTGCATTAACTAATTGAGATACTGTGCTTCCATTTAAAGAAGAGAGCAGGGACAAGAGTCAGGGGCTGCAAACTGTATGTAATGAATGCAATTTTGAAATAAGAAGAGAGTTAGTATTTATTAGAGCAAAAATATTTCCAGAACCTCATCAAGAATATTGTGCTATTTCTTTATGTTGCGACTCTTCGGCATTGGAAAGGTGTCAACTGGGAACAGGGTTACTGTCGGTGCAGAAATGGACCCAGTTACATTTCCTTTGAAAGATGGGAACCTGGGTTTCGGGAATAGATTTTCCCTTAGGCCAGAAATCTGAGTGAAAGAGGTTGTCCTTTTCTGAGGAATGTGCTCTTGGTCAGTGTCTAAGGCTGCAATCCTAATGCCACTTACCTGGAAGTAAGCCCCTCTGAATTCAGTATTACCGGTACTTATGTTTGCATAGGCGTAGTTAGGATTGTGCTATAGGTCTTTTCAAGATGTTTGTTCCCTCAGAATCTTTCTGCAGTCTTTCTCCTCTTTGCTTGTGACAGACAATAACCTGAAATTCATGGACTGAGGTTGCTGGTGGACAGATAATCCTGCTATGGGGGAATATTGATGGATGAGAAAGGCTTATGTTCTTGTGTTCTTTCTCTTTCTTTCTGTTGCTTTGATTCTGTGAAGTACAGTGGTACCTTGGGTTACAAACACCTCGGATTACAAACATTTTGGGTTGCAGACTCCGCTAACCTGGAAGTAGTACCTCGGGTTAAGAACTTTACCTCAGAATGAGAACAGAAATCGTGTGGCGGCGGCATGGCGGCAGCGGGAGGCCGCTTTAGCTAAAGTGGTACCTCAGGTTAAGAACAGTTTCAGGTTAAGAACGGACCTCCAGAATGAATTAAGTTCTTAACCCGAGGTACCACTGTACCATGATCCGGAGATGGATTGCCTTTGCCTTTGAACAGAGGCGGTTTCAGGGAAGTGCAACCAGTTAGGCCACACTGGGCACTGCACTGCAGGGGGTGCCACAACAACTCTGTAGAATGGAGTGGGACACGGGTGGCGCTGTGGCGTAACCACCAAGCCTCTTGGGCTTGCTCATCCTAAGGTCAGCAGTTTAAATCCACACGACAGGGTGAGCACCTGTTGCTTTTGTCCCAGCTCCTGCCAATCTAGCAATTCGAAAGCACACCAGTGCAAGTAGAGAAATAAGTACTGCTTAGGTGGGAAGGTAAATGGTGTTTCCATGCACTCTGGCTTCCATCACAGTGTTCCGTTGTGCCAGAAGCGGTTTAGTCATGCTGGCCACATGACCCGGAAAGCTGTTTGCGGGCAAACACTGGCTCCCTCAGCCTGAAGCAAGATGAGCGCCACACCCCATAGTTGCCTTTGACTAGACTTAACTGTCCAGGGGTCCTTTACCTTTACCTTACCTAGAAAGGAGCATGAGAGGCAGTGGGGCACTGAATTTTAGTGTCACACAGGGTGCTGATGAAATTTGACAGTGTCTGCCACTGCTTTGAAGCCCACAAGCCATACAGAGCAGCTCTGGGGTTTTTTTTCTGAGTCACAAGAATGGCTGAAGGGCTGAGGCAATAGAGTGTGGTCAAAAGAGCGGACCTGGGTGCTGTTGGGTCCATTGGCTTTGAGCAGCCTTCCTTGACCCCAGTGTCCTGCAGAAGTTTTGGACTACAGCTCCCATCAGCCCCAGCCAGAGTGACAAAGGGTCAGAGACTGTGAGAGTTGCAGTCCTAAACTTCTGGAGGGCACCAGCCTGGGGGAAGGCTGCCTTAAGGAATGAAAGATGGCTGCAATATCTCAGGCTGAACTCCACTTTAGCTGGAGGATGCTCATATCACAGCATTTGCCTCAGGGCAATCCTGGGCTGTCAGTGCCAACAACGCAAAGGCAAGCAGTCTGAGGTACACAGGTGCTCGGCTGCATTTAAATAATGAAACACATCTTAATGGACTACCACCTTTCATTGAAGCAGGGGTCAGTGCTGCACCGTGTCTTATTCGTAGAAGGGGGTGGGGAGATAAAAGAAAGGACCCAACATTTAGGCAGCAAAAACAGCTTCCCCAGCACAATAAAGACGTGTTTCATTACACAAAGTGACTGACGATTTGTGTGCGTCTTCCAGGTCTGGGTTTTGACACTTGCTTTTCTGACCAGAGCCACATTGGTGCAGCTGGCTTTGTTAAAAAGAAAGAAAGAAAAAGCAGGCAGCCAGCAACTGGAAATTGAATAACACACATGCTTTGAGGTCCTTTGGGCAAGCTCCATGCACATAGCACTTAGGAGTCCTCCTAGATCTCTTCTCCTGGGGCAACAATACTTAGCATGGAAGGTATCTGTTAAATGTTGGACTGAATGGATGCTTCCTGTGTGATTGCCAATGTTCTGCACATGACCAGGAAAAGTAGGAAAATGTCCCTCTCTCGGGACAGCATTGTATATCAGCAGCTGACATTTTGTTTAGTACAGTGCATTCTTATAGTAAAATCACTACTACCCTCTTTTGGCTGCCTTGTGTTGATCCTTCACACGATTATATGCAGATTGGTTAAGAATGATATCTTCTGACTATCCAAGGAAAATGTCAGTGAGCAGACATGATAAAACCACCCAGATCTTTGCTGGATCTGAGGAAAGCAGCAAACAATTGCACTGTTAATTGCATATAGTTGCTTCAATACAGCAATTATACTCCAAGAGGAAGGATTTTCATCTTTGTGAGACAGGCACTGATAGTATAACGCCAAGAGGGTTATGTTAGAGATAACAAGGGTAGGTGGAGGTAGATAGAGAAATGCTCACAATTAAAAAAATATACTGAAATATCTTAAGTAGGCAAAGAACAACAACTATGAAAGAAAACACTAACGCCAAAACTTTAAAAGGGTGTAATAGTTGACATGGAAATGGATGTCCTACACAGAATTACTTCAAAACCTACTTATGTTCAATAGGATATAATCCAGGATACTACTTGGCTTTCACGTCTGTAGAGTCTTAGAAATGAATTTTGCTCCTATGACCATAAGAAATACTTACATGGGTGGCTCAAAATATTAAATGTATGTATCATTTTTTTTTTAAAAAAGGATGCCTTTAATTTTACACTTGATTAGCATAAAGAAAGTGTATAAGAAATCTTCTGAAAGATCTAGCTAATGCTGTGGAAACTTTAGAGAAACTTTATTTTAGATTAGTGGAAGTGAAAGGATTTTGGAATTTCGGAAACAGGAGTTTCTCAAATATATCATATCATTTTCCTCATGTCCTTCTACATGTCGCCTGGGCTTACTGATGGATATTGTGACATGGGCATTGCTGGGAATATGTTACCACCAATTCAAGAATATCACAACATCAGTTTAGTTTTTACATTAACATGGAACTGTTTATTGGAAATGGTGACACAAAAAACAAAAACAAAGGAAATGGTAGTGGTGATGGTTGGGGTTTTGTTGTGTGTGTGTGTGTGTGTGTGTGTGTGTGTGTGTGTGTAACTAGGAATGATCCTGTCCAGTAGATATAAATAAGGGGTAACTGCTTACTAAGACTTTAAATAGAATGCATATCACTCTGCCCCAACCTGCTTCCCAGGTGTTTCAGACTACAATTCCTATCAACCCCAGCCAGCCTGGCCAATTGTCAGAAATGAAATGGAAGTAGTAGTGCAAAACATCTGGAAAGCACTAGGTTGTGGGAGACTCATGCATGCAAATAAATTAACCAGTCACGGGGGCTTGGGGAGAGGTTTCCATACACCTTTTTTATTTTAAAAAAGAACATGTTAGCACTTGCTTAAATACTATTATTATATGTATGGTGCCAACATTTATGCTTTCTATCTGTTAATCAGCAATACAAGTCAATGTCTTTAAATCCCTTATTTGTTAATATTCTGAACAGAAAATTCTTGGCAGAGTACAGTGGTACCTCAGGTTAAGAACTTAATTCGTTCTGGAGGTCCGTTCTTAACCTGAAACTCTTCTTAACCTGAAGCACCACTTTAGCTAATGGGGCCTCCCGCTGCCGCTGTGCCGCCGCCGCCCAGTTTCTGTTCTTATCCTGAAGCAAAGTTCTTAACCCAAGGTACTATTTCTGGTTTAAGCCCTCAAACAGGATCTGAGAGCAACAGCACTCAACCCAACTTGTAATTCGTAGCAACTGGTGTAGAAGCACATACTGCCTCTGACATGGTTCCCTCCACTCATAAGAAGTGGATTGTGAATGTTCACCAGCAAGTTGCCTGGAATCATTTGGAAAGTGGTCTTCTTTTTGTTTCCTGGTCAGATTTACTTGGACGTGCTTTTATACAATACACAAGCCAGCTATCAGTCACCTCTGGCACTTTTGGATTGGAGGCACTTTATTCCTTCTCCATTATTTAGTAAATGGCCAGTGAAAATGTGACATGCCAGCCATTTGACATCATTAAATTGCAGTTGCTCTGCAGATCATGTAGTGATAAGCTGGGCAAGGGAAGGCAGAAGGGGGAGATTTGTGATGCAGAGCCCAGGTCAGCCGTGGTTTATTAAGTCCCATTAACCATATGGTCATGATTATGATAAAAGCTTGAGTTATAGCTAGTGACAAGTATAACTCCCCAAACCACAATATATATGTGATAGATGTAGATGGGTGTCAATTCAAGAGTACTGATGCAGGCTTATACTATAGCAATCATGTTCATACCAGTCCCAAAGACAAGGAGGAAAGTTACGTGAAATCCCCACTATAGAAAACCCTATGAAAAGCACAACTTCTTCTTTTTACTTTTAAAAGTTCTCTCCCTGTCTGCCTTCTCTCAGCTGAGCTTTCATTTCTGTAACAAAGATCTGGTCACCACTAGATCTTTGTTACAGATAGGACTGTGTGGTGGCAGTATATTACATGGTGTTTCATCTTTATGAGCTTTTATTGCAGTGTGTTAATTTGTGGTGCTCAACGCAACACACATGCGTGGAGATCTCCATCTTACATGGAATGCACTACAGTGTGAGACTACCCAGTGTAGAAGGGATGGAAAGCAATCATGAACCACCACTTATTTCACAGAGGGATTGATGATATCATCTCCTGAGGTGCTATTTGCCAATCCTTTGCATGGCGCCAAATAAGCGAAACAGAGAAAGAGGTTGCCAACAGAGGTCCCAAGCAGGGCTAAGGGCTATAGTGGCAATGTCCTTTTGAAAAATTTCTTTCTTATCACCAACCAAAACATCACAAAGTAGAGAGCAAGCTTTTGGGCCCACCAGAATGTTAAAAATTATTCATGGGGTGGCAATTTGCTGCCCCTCACACCCACCACCTGAGGCAATTGTCTCATTCCACATTGTGCAACAATTAATGTATTTTAGAATATCTCTGGAATTTATTTAAGTCACTTACACTTTGCCTTTCTGTTTTGCAAAACAAAAAAAAAACCTTCAAAGTGGCTAAGAAAAATTAATAAATATGTAGAATCCAACACAATCAAACTTAAATGTGCATACACAAACAGCAGCATCAAGGGTAAACCATGTGTTTCTGTATTCCCCATATCCCTGTGTAACATCGGAAAAGTGTCCTTGGGCATCTTACCTAACAAAGAATACTCTCCCAGTATGCTTCTGAGCACAATTCAAAATGTTGATGCTGACCTGTAAAGCGCTAAACAGCCTCTTTCCTGTATACCTGAAGAAACGTCTCCACCCCATCGTCCAGCCTGGACACTGAGATCCAGCGCTGAGGGCCTTCTGGTGGTTCCCTCGCTGCGAGAAGTGAGGTTACAGGGAACCAACCAGAGAGCCTTCTCGGTATTGGTGCCCGGCCTGTGGAACGCGCTACCAGCAGATGTCAAAGCAATAAGCGACTATTTTACATTTAAAAGACAACTGAAGGTGGCCCTGTTTAGGGAAGTTTTTAATGTTTGATGCTGTATTGTTTTTAATATTCGGTTGGAAGCCACCCAGAGTGGCTGGGAAAACCCAGGCAGATGGGCTTGGTATAAATTATTATTATTATTATTATTATTATTATTATTATTATTATTATTATTATTAAAGATTACCGAGCTCAGGTAAGAGAAACACTTGAATTAGTTCATACATGCTGTATAAAGGTTGGGTATTTTTATTATCATACCATATGGTTCCTGCCCTCCTAAGGGGAACTATTGAAGCTCTTTCCCTTTATCTGATGATAAACACTGATGTTTCTTCCTTTCCTTCAACAGGATTTCTGTTTTATTTAACTTTAACAAAGCATTAAGTCCCAGGTGTGAGTCCTACCCATCTGTATCCTCTCACAACATCCGTCTGAATCAGTTCCTCCTCTTACTGTGTTATTTATCCCCATACAATGGAGCTTGGTGGTATAGCAGCTGCCTTGCATGCAAAAGGTACCAGGTTCAATTCATAGCATTTGCAGGTTGGGCTGGGAGAGCCACTGCCAGGTAGTGTGGACCAGGGATTTACAGTACATCCTTAGACCCAGGGAGATCAAATGTGGACCTCTCGGCCTATCTGGCCCTCTCCTGGGCCACATGCCCTGGCCCACACACCCTGGATGGAGGACAGAGAAGGGCTTCACTGGATAAATGTAAACTATATTTGTTGGTCTACTGTTTTTGCCCATGGCCCCACTCACTACTGGCTTGTGGTCTTCAGAAGGCTGCTTAGATATGGCACTGGGCCAAAGAAAGCTTCACCATCCTTGGTGTAGACAGTATGGACACAGCTAGCACTTTGGAGACTCATGATCACTTTGTTGATGTTGCCAAGCCTACTTCTTCCAGGTTTACTCAGAAAAGGACAAGAGCTGCATAGGCTACCCACCACTGCATATAGCACCCCAAAATATTAAAGAATGGCTGCTTGCTTCTTCTTCTTCTTCTTCTTCTTCTTCTTCTTCTTCTTCTTCTTCTTCTTCTTCTTCCTCTTCCTCTTCCTCTTCCTCTTCCTCTTCTTCTTCAAATGTTGACATATATAGTGCCTCTAAGCAGTGCCTTCTCCAATATTACTTTGTTTTAAAGAAGTTAATATCAAAGTGCCCATGAACATGCACAAAATGTTTCTTCTCTTTGCTAAGGGTAACAGTATCTGGTTTTTTGAAAACTGGACCTGAGGACACTGTGCCATAGAGCAGTGTTCCCCAACCTTGGGCCTCCAGCTGTTTTTGGACTACAATTCCCATCATCCTTGACCACTGGTCTTGCTAGCGAGGGATGATGGGAGTTGTAGTCCAAAAACAGCTGGAGGCCCAAGGTTGGGGAACACTGCCATAGAGCACATGCAGAATGCTTCTGAGGATGGGAAGCAGCCTTTTGCAATAAATAAGATTAGCCAGAGGTATGATCACATAATAATACTCCCATTTGCCCTCTCCAAACACAGGCACAGTACTTGCTCACGTTTGGTCACATTTGCCACCCAGGTCCTCAGAATCCTGACCCTTCTTTTGCCATTGCGATATTCTCACCCTTCTGCAGCAATAAGAGGCTCAAACTTTGGAGGGCCTCTCGAAGCTTCGGAAGCCTTTCTTGGGCTTCTCTTCCACCATCTTCTATCTGGAAGCTATAACGCTGGGATCTTGGGGGTATAAATAAGAGTAATTTGGTAAAGACAGCATTGGGAAATGCCGGGCAAGCCCCCCTCCCCCCCATATGACCTAAAAGGCAAGCACTGAAGATAAATAAGAACAGTTCGTGTAACCCATGTGCTCATCTTAACAATAAACAGAATGGCTGCGGAGCAGGGACTTTAAAAGGTTTCTCCTCCGCAAAGATGAATGGTTTGCTGGAGCTGCCTTGGATTCCGTTCTAGGGGGTTAAGTATGAGTAATTGGGTGTTAGAAGTGCTTGCTCAGAATGAGGGCTTGTGCGCACCAGCTCCAGGGGGAAGAGAGCATGTAATGATGGCTTTTGAGTAATTTATTGTTTCGTTTGCTTATTAGCTTGGCATCACCATAAGTCTTCGGTCGCTGCATGTGATGCCTTTGAACTGGAGCCCCGGGTGTGGTACACACTGTGACACCGAGTTTTGATGTGTGCCCCGCAGCTCCCGTAGGATTTCCGCTCTTTGCTCCGTGCAGCTGAGCTGTCCAGAGAGGAATAAATCATCCTCCATTCCTTGGAGCAAGGCTGGGTTTTATGGGTATTATCTATCATTGTAGGTTCTTCATCTGGACATGCATAAGCTTACCATCTCTCAACATTCAGAGCAGGATTTCACTAGCTTGATAGGACTGAAACATGGAGAGCAGTGGCCCTGTGGGCCTCCCTTGCATTTGTGCCTGGGCCAGAGAATGTGGAATTGGAGGCCGATTGTATGCAATGAATAAACAAAGCCTGGCCTGGGCTACTCTTACAACGATAAGGCAGATCATTCAAGAAGACAAATTCCTAGACTACGGCTCTTGCCAGTGTGATAGCAAACTTCACTTTGCTTGTTTGAGCAGGGGGACAAGTCCTTGCTAGAATATCAGTTTCTGCCAAGGGCCAGTGAGATCCAATGAAGTATGATTATGATTATTTATAAACTTATAAATTATATACTGCCCTTCATCCGAAGAACACAGGTTGGCTTATAATTTAAAGATGTGATGGCTTTGAACATGAGAGATTAGAGCTCCACTGTTGTTTGCATCTATCTTTCCGAGAGATGGTAAAATGCACCTCTAGGGGGTGAAGTCAACTGATGGAGAATCACAGCACCTGCTGTAGCTGCAGAGACCGGTAACTCATAACTGCTGCTTCCTGTGTTGTTTTTGCTGTTAGCAGCACTGAAGCAACCTCCCCAGGGCACAAGTGTGTATGGAGATCCTGGACTATCTAGGCAATGAGAGGGTTCTTGGCCTTGCTAATGGAAAGCAGAGCAATAAATTTGGCACCAGTTTGGCTGCAGGAATTGCTCAAAGGAGGCAAACAGGGTGCAGTCCAACCATCTTAAGGACTCCACTACATATTTGTGCAGGGTTAACTCCTTAGTTTTTTCTTCTCCCACAGAAAAGGCAACAGGGATTTTTCCTTGGGGTTTACTTCTGAAGCCTTTCTCACAAAAGAGTATAGCCACAAGGCAGCAGAGGTTTAGGATCAGAGTTTACCTTCTTCTACATGGGATACCCCTGCGAGTCAATGAGCCCCATCTGCCCCTCATTTCCCTCAACAGCACATGCAGTAGCCACCTTCTTGACTGTTGATCCTGCCATTGGTATTGTCTGCTCAATCTGACTGAGCCTGCCTTCGCATGCAGGTGAAGTCCCTTACTCACCGAGGGTTTGAGACCCATGGACTACCCTCACCTGGGTTAGCCAGACAATTGGAGCCGTTTCCCAGGGTGTGGCTGCTGTCGCATGTTGACAGCTTCTAGGAGCCACAGGTGAGAACTGAGTACAGGATGGAGACCAAGTGTGGACAAACTACCCCCGAAGGAGCATGACTGTCCTCCACCAGAGGTGCTACCCCTCCCCTAATACCCCATATTCCCTATCAATAGTTACATGGCCTTGGGCAGTTTTCAAAGTTACCATTCCTTTTATAAAATGGGCCTAGTTTAATAATTTTCAAATTGTGTTCTGAAATCCTGGCTTTCTTCCATTAGAATATCAATAGTGTCATATAACCTGCCCTGAATAGCTAGCTTAGCAACCACAGCCAATTATCTTCTGTAGTTAAGATCTGCAAGGGAGTGCTAGATGTGTTACCAACACAGCACCATGTGTTCATATAAGGTCATGGTGAGACCAAAGAAGCTTGGATAAAGCCTCTCCTCCTTACAGAGGGGAGGAGTTGTGAGCAGGAGCCATTTCTGGCGTTGGCAGGGGGCGTTCCAGCTCCTGCCCAGCTGGCCTGGCTGCTGCACCACGCCCCCAGGTAGCCAACCAATCAGGTGGAGGCTTGGGGGCGGGGTTTAGCTGCTCAAATGCAGCCGCGGCAGCACTTCCCTTTCATTCTGCTGCTGGTTTTCGTCGGATCAATGCTATCAGTGGGATAGCATCTACAGTACTTATATGCAGAAGGTCCCAGGTTCCATTCCCAGCACATTCAGGTAGGACTGGGAGAGACCCCATCTGAAATCCTGGATGGCTGCTGCCAAACAGTGTATACTGTATTGGTCTAGATGGATCATAAGGCAGATTTATATTTTCCACAATTCTGTGAGAGATGCAGAAGAGTTAGGGTTAGGGTTGATACCATCCTCATAGGTAAAGGTAAAGGGACCCCTGACCATTAAGTCCAGTCATGGATGATTCTGGGGTTGCGGCGCTCATCTCACTTTACTGGCCAAGGTGTTTGTACTGGTGTTTGTCTGCAGACAGCTTCCGGGTCACGTGGCCAGCATGACTAAACTGCTTCTGGCGATCCAGAGCAGCACACGGAAACGCCGTTTACCTTCCTGCCAGCACGGTACCTATTTATCTACTTGTACTTTGACGTGCTTTCGAACTGCTAGGTTGGCAGGAGCAGGGACCGAAAAAATGGGAGCTCACCCCATTTTCGATTCAAACCGCCGACCTTCTGATCAGGAAGCCCTAGGCTCCATGGTTTAGACCACAGCGCCACCTGCATCAAAAGTGTCAAAAGTGTGGTCCTCTTTCATATACTTGTACAAATAATGTGATGTATAATACAGTGGTACTTCGGGTTACATACGCTTCAGGTTACGTATGAGAACAGAAATTGTGCTCCGGCGGCACAGCAGCAGCAGGAGGCCCCATTAACTAAAGTGGTGCTTCAGGTTAAGAAAAGTTTCAGGTTAAGAACAGACCTCCAGAACGAATTAAGTACTTAACCCGAGGTACCACTGTATTCTGAAATATAAAAGTGCTAGTGGGAGTTTCTCTGTGTGTTTGATAACCACAAATATTTTACATGGCCAAATGCATGTGGCCATGAGATTGCTTTGGTTTGTGTCCAACACACAACTCAACCTGTATTTATTAAGTCACTGCAAAGCTACTGGATTAAGGGATCACATGTGAAATGAGTCAGGGCAAATGCTAAAGCAATATGGTTTCTTCAGTGCATCCCATACATACAGTATATGTATGGTGCTGCATGAGTCCACTCAACTTGTTTTCAGAATATTCCAAGTTGGTTCTATGATTTGGCATCAATTGGCACACATATTTTATGCCTGCTGAACCATCGTCAAATTGTCATATGCTTTGGGTTTGTTTTTTTAATGGTCTTGCAACACATTCATAAAATTAACAGATTTTGAACTTTGTTAGATTGGAAAAGGTTAGTGGAAGCAGGAACCAATTATTTTGACTTGATTGCAACCTTCTCCGTAGACAAAAGTGTCGTTGACCAGATGTTTTGGGATAAAGTGCTGAAAGTGAACTCACCATTTGACTCCTGAAATGGTTCAGAAACCAAGACGTGGCTTCCAATTGGCTACAGGAGCTTCCTGCACTCAATTGGAAGCCACGGAAACCGTGTCGGACGTTTGGCTTCAGAAAAACTTTTGCAAACTGGAACACTTACTTCCAGGTTTGCAGCATTCGGGAGCCAATTCTTTCGGGAGCCAAGCCGTTTGAGTACCAAGGTACCACTGTAATAGCCACCGTTTATTGAGGAAAACCAGGAGCATCATCACTGTCATTGAGCCTAATGATAATAACATATATTGTACAATCAGCTTCTATGGCACTTTATAAAGCAATGTAAGCAAGGGGGTCCTGCCTCAAAGAGTTTATTGCCTAAGCCAGCATTGTCCAACCAGGTGCCCTTCAGCTACTTCACCCTGTGACTCCCAACAGCCCTAACCAGCAGGGCCTACGGCCAGGTAGAGGGGAGTTGTAGTCCAGAAATATGGGGGGGGGGGCACCAGCCTTCATCTAAACTGAAAATTAAGGCTGCCATCTGAAACACACTTCAGTCCCATTGGTCACAGTGGGACTTTCTTTTGAGGAAACATGTATAAGTTTGTGCTGCAAATCTTCTCTGGTTTGAGGGAGGGTTATGCTCTATCGTTTTAAAAACCACTTCCAGTGAATCTATCAGGCAAGAGCTTCTGTGGGGGTAAATTGTCTGCGACTTGCATCCTCTTTCAATCCTGGATCTGAAGCTTTCGTCTCTCCTGATTAATTCAGTATTAGCCGGGGGCTTCATTGATCAGAGCAATCATTCCCCGCTTTCGGCAAGATTCTCTGCTGTACTTAGCAATGTCATATGCCCTACACATGTGCTTGTTCCCTGGGGTTGCAGAACTGAGAGGCAGCTGTGTGGCATGCAAAGATATTCTTAGTCACCATTATGCAAAAGAGTGCATATGCCAGTTTGTACTCAATAAATGGAAGATGGTGAAGATCTCTGACGTGGACCCGACACCCACCCGCTTTCTCTCCCAGTCAACAGCTGGTGACTGGAACTGGAAAGGCCAACTTCAAAGAATCTATCCGGTTTTCCAGGTTAGCAACCAGAGCCCTCTATTGTTCCTTTTGAGCAGGTCACACAAAGCACTTTTTAAAAAAATAAATAAATACCCGGGTAACCTAATCCCTGAAAAGGCCGAAACCCCCCTTCCTCTGGAAGCCCTCCAGAATGGAACGTTCCATTAAAAAACAACCCCCCTCCCTGAGCCCAAGTGCACCTCTGTAGTGCAGAGTGACAGGCACATTAAAGGCATCTCTTTCGGCTTCTTAAAGCCAGATGCCTCCTCCTTTCTGAGCAGGGCAAAGAGTCGGCTCAGCATGGAGTTTCTCCCCTGTTTCCTAAGGATGTCAGTCAAATGCAGATGCTTGGAAGTTCAAGCGTGGCCAAAAGGAAGCAGATTTCAAAACACACCTCTCTCTCTCTCTCTCTCTCTCTCTCTCTCTCTCTCTCTCTCTCTCTCCAACCCCCGCCACCCTTTCCCCTTCTCTCGGTCTTTTGTCTGTTGCTTTCCCCCTCCTGCCATCAAAGAAGGAAACGACAAAAAAAGAGAGAAGATTCTAGAGCCATCAAGTCATAATCTATCACTCCTCTAATATTAATCAACGCAAGGCTCACTCAGGCCAGCTCCCCCTTCTTCCCCAGGGAATAGCTAACTTTGGATGGGTATTACAGGTTCCTGAAGGGGTTGTGGAAGAATTCCTTCTTTCTCAGTAGGAGCTTTGGATGATGGTTGGGACCACTGCCAGGTTTTCAGAGACACTCAGAAGATAAATGGACCTCACCCCCTGCTGCACTGTGTAGAGAGCAGAGGAGCTGGAGCCCTTCCTTACTGCAAACCCAAAAGCTTAAAAATTGCCCATATAAACACCCGTACTCTTGTTTTCTGTTCACTGTGTTAATTACCGGTATGTGATCCAGGATCCTAATCTCCATCCCATATTTTACACCATAAAAGGGTCAAAACAGCCTGAAGGAATCTTAAAGCAGCTCCCTATTAGCCATAAAACTAACATGGCTGTGGCCAGTAGCAGTGGGCAGCGAGGTGGAAATTGATTGCTCCCCGAGGCCCCCAAGTCCTTCCCCAGTAAGTAACTACAAACGGACACATAATTTTAGTTTAGATTTTTGGGCAAAATTTAGGCCACAACTTTATTGATTACAAAACAAATTGAGCGGTATTGGACCAGGCATTGGTCAGGGACTATAACTAACTCCTGCTTCTCTGGATGAAAGGGTAAACACCAAACGAGGGAGCAACATTGGTGAAAATCGATTGAAGCTCACCCTGAGGTTCCTGTGGTCCTGGCATGGCCCTAGCCCCTCTAGCAGACTTCGGACGAGATCCAGGACCCCCAGATTCCTTTACCGGAATACCCTATTTCTGGAGGGGCAGGTGATGGCCACACCTCCCCTCCTGCACATTTCTATAAACCAATGCCTAACCGCCAAACCTTACAAAGTTGTGACGATTGCTAAGGGGGTAGATGAAAACCAAGTAGCTAACGCCAATCTGCCAAAGGGAAAAATTCCTACCCAGCCCCTGCTCCAAAGCAGGCAACCCAATCCAAAGCAAGGCCAAAGCAGCAGCACCTAAAATAGGGAGGGAGGGCAGGTGTTCGGCAGCGTGAAGCAAGTGCCCCACCCCCATCGCGCTGCCGCATTTATAGGTCCCCAGGTTCACGCCACTCACCCCAATTGACCCAAACAGCCAAGCGTGATCCCGGGGCCCAACAGACAAAGCTTGGGCCACGCCTAGCAACAACACACCCTGTGGGGGTGGCTTAAGGGTCCTGAGTGCAACCAGGACCCTCGATTTAGGAGGATCCCATGAAGTGGACTCCGTTCACACTGTGCATTCATATTGATTTGATACCACTTTAAACAGTCTGTTTAAAGAATTATGGGAGCTGTAGTTGGTTAAGGGTGCTGAGAATTGTTAGGAGAGTCCTATTCTTCCCACAGGAGCTACAGTTCCCAGAAAGGTTTAACAATCAATCCTTCTTCTCAGGGAGTTTGAGCCCAAGAATATTGGGAAGGCGCGGTGTTGGCCTGAAGAGGCAGCATGTTCAGATCCGCATCCCTCTTTCCCAGTAGCTTTGCTATCACATTGCTAGTAAGCATATATACAGTGGTACCTCGGGTTAAGTGCTTAATTCATTCCCAAGGTCCGTTCTTAACCTGAAACTGTTCTTAACCTGAAGCACCACTTTAGCTAATGGGGCTTCCTGCTGCCGCCGCGCCGTAGGAGCACAATTTCTGTTCTCATCCTGAAGCAAAGTTCTTAACCTGAAGCACTATTTCTGGGTTAGCGGAGTCTGTAACCTGAAGAGTATGTAACCTGAAGTGTCTGTAACCTGAGATACCACTGTATAGGCTTCCCAAAGCAGGACTTCTTATAGCCCTATCGGTGACTGACCAAATTAATTTCAGGTCAGTCAGAAGACAATGAGTGTGCACAATTAAATCAGGAAAACCATCCTGTGTCTCTCTAAATGTCATGGTATCTTCAGCTTGCCATTGAGAAGATCAGACAAAATGCCATGATAACCACACTTGGCTGGGTGAACCTCTGGTCTGACTCTTTAGGCAAAGCTTACATTGCCATTGTTGTGTGTAGCTTTCTGTCTAGGCTTTCTGTCAGAGAAGGCAGGCAAATTTTGAATATTCATTCTCAACCATTGATCCCCCAACACACACACACACACACACACACACACAATTCTGAAGGTTGAGAGGTCTTTCAGAAAAGCATGAGTGGTGGTCAGGGGGCTGCAAGGGGAGGGCAGATTTGCTGAACTAATTTCCCTCTCCCTTTCACTGATGGGAACTTCCACCCAATCAAAGAGGCTTCCACCCATGGAGAGACTTCATTGGATACAGGCTATCGTATATGTCAGGAATGACAACAGTACATGTATTTTGCTTTAGAAAATTTGGAAAAGCTTCTATCACTTATATTGAAGGGACAACTTCAAAAATGCACCTGATTTTTCATGCATGCTTTGATTCCATGTCTAGGGTTTGAGATTTTCTTTTCATCCTGAAGCTTTTTCATTGTTATGTGTGACTGCAGTATAGCATCAATTATAGCTCTTTTTCTTTTAATTTTGTTCTTCTCTCAAATGTAAATCATAGCTATGAGACCAGCAGCTTTCAATGCCTCCTCTCCTCAAACTTTTCCATCATTAGAGCAACTTGTACCCAACTGGACATTAGAGCAACTTGTAACCAATAGCTTGATTCTGAGTTGCTTATCTCCTCCCTGCTCCCATCCATTTTCCTTTAGGTCGTGCCTTTTTAGACTGCAAGCCTGAGAGCAGGGATGGTCTTTTTGTGATTTTTGAGTCTTTTTTGTCTAAAGAGCAGATGGAAAATTCTTTACATAATAAACAAACAGAATATTTTTGCATTAGGTATTTACAATGTTTTCTACCATATAAAGTGTACTTATCCTAAAGAAGTGGCTGTAGGCCATGAGGCGAGGACCATTGTTGTGCCATTTCATTGTGACCCGCACAAAGACTATGTAATCTCTGCAAATTTTTTGGTACACAATAAGCTTCCAGACTTTGGGTTGAAATTTATCTTCAAGATTCCCTGCAGGTTTTTGTTTTGTTTTGTTTTTGCTAGGACATGTTTAAAAGAACAGCTCTAAATTTGAACTTGGCACCCAGTCATTGCAAGAGTTTGAGGCTATATCTTTGATACTTCTTTGCCCTATATGGGACCCAGAGAATTCAAAGTGACTCAAAGAGAGCCACGGGGCATTGAAATAATTTGTGAAAGCACCACAGAAAAGACAAAGAATAGAAAGAACAAAATGTGTGTAACATGCGTGGAATGAACCTCATTCGTCAGATCTTGGGTAAGGAACAAAACAACTCCCTGGGCCCCATGTTTTGGACTTTCTGCTACATATCTACCTGAGACATGATCTGAAGGTCAGGAGGGTGCTACCTTGTTCAAGTCATAGGGAGGCCAATGTTTGGATGCCTGGAATGTATGCTGCTTTGAGTTCCATGGTAGAATAAAAGTGGAATATAAATGAAAGAAAATACAATAGGCTTTTCCCATTTAGCCTGGTTTCAGAAGCAATACAACAATTAGATAATATACAATCGGGTTTTAATTTCTAGGGCAGAACATCACCAACCATGTGCCCCCCAGTGTCAACACTCAGTTTTTAATATGCCTTCAACAAAAACATTCTTTAAAAAGACAGTATAGGAAGGTTCAATAGCTCACTCTTTCAAAGTTCTGGGAATAGTGAAGAAAAGCTGTTGCCAGCATTTCCAATCTACTCCTTTTTATAGCAGAACAGCTGGCCTGACAATCTCTTCCCAGTTCTGTGGTTAGCTAGCTACAGGCATGCAGTCATTACTTTATATTAATGTGAGATGCAAACATTGTTTTGCTGGTTACAATTATTCTCTGAACGATACAATCTTAAAAATTATAGCTTTTGAGAATCTCCCTTTTCTGTAGTTCTTCCCAAGGGCCCTGGCCTGGGTCAGTTCCCAGTAACTTGATTTTCCAGGATGCTTTGGGGAGGGTGGGGAAGTTGGCTTACATAATTATTTGTTTGTTTTTGATTTCTACTTTTTGAATACTCTGTCACTTTGAGATTCTGCAGCATACTTGCTGGCGACCATCTTTGGTACAGGGAGCAACAGCAAGGGATTCAAGTCCAAAAGTTCCCTCTTAGAAGCAAGCTGCAGGAAGAGAACTGGTGCCATCACTTTGCAGGGCGTCTCCCAACCGTCCTGTGGCAGCACTCTAGACAAGAGAGTAGGCAGTTGTGGCGTTTGTATGGAGCCACCGGTCGTCTCAAGGACTATTGACCCGTACACCACTAATTCGCTGCCACCAACCAGGTCCTTCCTGGTAAAATCACTTCAGTCTCAGTCAGCTTTTCAATTAATAAAGAAGAGTGTATTTTATTTCAGACATAAAACAAAACTTTTACAGCATTCCAAACGGTGTTCCTCTTTACTTTCTTAATCTTATGTTCCTCTCTCTATCTCTGCTACCTCCCCACACTCAAGGACCAACAGCCCTAACTGTCTCTCTATTACCAACTGCCTTTCCCAACAAGCCAACCCATGAAACCCAACCAACTGCCCACCAACAACTCCCAACAAACTCCCCTCAGAACTCCTCTCAGAACTAGTTTTATAGACCCGCTGACTCCACCCCCCTGGGTCCTGTCTGAGCATCCTATTTAACTATTTCCCCTCCAGCACTCTCTCATATATATTAACATCACAGCAGTTCGCATCAATAATTTGCTCATGAAACTGCAGTAATGAAAATAACAAGGCAACCAAACACAAACACCTGCTGGTTCCAGGACTGAACTGAACCACCCTGTTCCAAAAGCATTATCCCTCTGCTGATTTTCTTGGTGAGGGAAAGGAATCTGGAAAGCCAGTGTGGCATAGTGGTTACAGCGTCAAACTAGGACTTAGCCATGAGGCTCACTTGGGCCACTCACTGCCTCTTAGCCTAATCAACCTCATCGTGTTTTTGTGGGGATTAAATGAGAAAGGGGAGAGCCATGGATGCCACCTTGAGCCCTTTGGAGAAACAGGTGGGATATAAACGCAATAAATTAAATGAAATTAAATTAAATGATCTGAAGTTTCCAGAATAAGGTTGCTGTTTATCTTACAGGGCCTATCCTGGAAATATAGCCAGCAGGAAAATGTGGAGAGAGCCTAGTACTGCTTTCTATTGGCTATGCTTCGTGAAATGTGATCAGTTCCAAGGCATTCCCGGAAGTGTAATCCCTGGAATGTTGTGGAGGGAACCAACCTTCCTTCCTTCCTTCCTTCCTTCCTTCCTTCCTTCCTTCCTTCCTTCCTGTATTTCATAAAATTTATCTGCAGAAAAAATTCAGAGGTTTACAAACCCCCCCTTTTCTGAATTTTGCAAACCCCCTTTTCTGAATTTTGTTAGAAAACCACGAACCAGTTCTGTTCACTGTTGTTGGTTCCCCTATTTGCTGCTTCTTCTTTGGGGCCCCTCATCCAACCCTTATGGCGATTGCTTCTTTCTAGTTTAGTCACAGTTAACGAGCTAATGTCATGAAGCTACTTAGCTAATAAAGAGTTGGTAACGCACGATGACATCACCAAAGCCTATTGAGAGAGAAGGCTACAAAGAGCAAGGCAAATGTAGTTAGGAATAGCTGGAATATTGTTGAAAGAGGAAAGGGCTTTTTGGCATTGCCAAAACGTTCCTGAAATACAATGTGTAAATTTGGCTCAGCCCTATTTTCAACTATTCACCTTTGTTTCAGCACAAATTTAAGTTCCTCTTGTGGTTTTCCACCCTAGTTTTACCCACCCCTTTTCTTCACTCTGCTCTGGGAACAATTCAAACAAGCGGTGGGAGGGGGGAAATGGGGCACCATTCATGAGCACGAGAGGAGACCACCCACATTAGCTTCTCTGGGCAAATCCTTGGCAGGATTCCTCCTTTATTGGGGGGAAACACACACATTTGGTTCCATTAATTGGTACCAAACCTTCTATTTGAATTTTAAATGAATCTCAAGATGTAATCAATGAAGATGTACATATATATGCAAGAACTGCATGAGTTTGGAAGTTCTGTTGTGTCTTTACATAGTTATTGTGGGAAGCAAAGTGCCTCCATGGCTGGAGATAAAATGATGAGGAAAGCTTCAATTTTTGTGCACTAGGCAGCTGTGCACTAGGGAAGCAGTTCAAAAGAGGGAAATGCCAAGTATATCCCCTCAGTTTCACAGTCATTCTTGCACCCAATCTAGTGCAGTGCAGTGATGTGCAGTGCAGATAGGACAAGTGACAGGAACTCATCCACTTCTCCAGTGGTGATGAGTAGGATGGAGAACTGGGGCCCTCAGATAAGTAGGCCGGGATGGGAGAGAAATTTGATTTTGTTTCCATAATAAGAATAAGAATAAGAATACATAATTTGCACTTCTTGACACAACAGAAAAAAACTGAAACACAGCTGTGTTTATTAGGAGACATTCACTCTAAAACACTCACATTTTCATGAGGATTTTTTTTATATATTAATTTTTTTTTCAAATTGTTGCAGATACGTGGAGAACTGAATTCAAGTTGGGAAAAATGAGAAATGCAAATTCACAGATCTGGTCCATTCCTTTAAGTGGGACAGATGAAAGAACTGCAGCTTCCCCCTTTTTTTACTTCCATTTCTCCCTGTCTGTCAAACTTCAAACCTTTAGCTAGTGGCTGCATAACTATGAAACACAACCAACCCCTGAAATCATTAGCAGGCAATTTTCACATTTAATGTACATCTTCATTCCAAATTCTTCCTTCACATGCTGCATGGTTGCAGACAGGAAATTCAGACAACATTTCAGAGAAGCATATTCCCACTCCAGATGAACACACATGCAAAAAGCAACACAAACCCATAAACTTTATGACATCAAGAATTCAAACTCATCAAAACGTTAACCATCCTGACAAAACAGCAGAACGGCTCCCTCCTCCACCAGATGCATATGAATCCTCTAATAATGGAGACATGTTTGCAAGCTGCTATTACAAGAAGTGTGCAGAATTCCATAATGATCTCCACTGTAGGAACCCATAAGATCAGTTCAGACAGGACACATCTTAACTGGCACCTCTTGCCTTTGGCATCTTTTCTGTTGAGTTTGATTTAGTGCTACACTGTTAAGTTGATTGTCGTGGAAGCTGCTACTAGTAAGAAGTTCCTCTGTAGATCAAACCAGAAGCTATTATATATCCAATTATAGGATTTTCCTGTTTGTTGCGAATACATCATATGAATGTTGACGTTCCTCAGGCTGGCCTAGTCTGAAAAGTTCTGATTTGCCTCCAGACTGACTTGAACATCCCAGGTAAACATTTTAGTTCAGGTTTCCCTCATGTCCTGGGAATTAACTGCACCACAATTCTTTCAGTTCCCGATCCATTTCCCAGATCCTGCTTGATCCTGTTATCTCTGTATCAATATATCCCTCCTGAACTTGAACTTCTTTATAAACTTATAAGCATTCTGAGCATGCCAAATTCTTATTCCTTCAGATCAGTCCTAAAAGCCAAGACTCAGACTGCCAGATCCCATCCTCAGAACTATATCTGGGAACACTCATGATTGCTTTGAAACAAATCCAAAGATTTTGAGGGGGGTGGGGAATGGAAAGCTGGCTTTAGGAGAACGTTCTATGATTTTCAACATTGAGGTGAAGAATAAGATTAGGACAAGGTTATTGAAGAGCATTTGACTTAGACAACTGCAAAAAAATGGCACTCTCAGGTCTGACAGGACATAAGTATGTTTTTGTCTAGCAGCCAAGAAAATTTAGGGCTGGATTCAACTTAACATTTGCGCTGGTGGAAGCCAGTTCAACAAGCACAATGGGGCCTCCCCTCCAATGCCCTTCCCCCAATTGTCTCTGTGGGGTCAGAAGAACCCATAGAATAGTGTGATGGGTGAGGATACAGACAAAATTATCCAGGGAGCTTGGAGTAGCAATGCAGAACACTGAATTTCTCTCATACACAAATAAGGACACAAATAGCAACAAAGTCAACTCTAGCGCCAAAAATTAATTCTTGGAAATATTCATGCTCTGAAGCTAGTATGTATAAATTAGAACTTTGGCTATAACATTTCATCCAGGTCAAAGTCTTAGTTTCTTATTCTAGAGTAGATCAAACAATGTCTTTCCTGCCAAATAATCACAATTCCTCTATTATTGTTATTATGAGATTTCTGATCTCCATGTAAGGGTTATAAATAATGGAACAGGACTTAGTAATTGGTCTCACCAGTTATTCTGTGTTAGCAAAGTTACTCAAATAACAAAGGAGAAAAGAAATCCTGATAAACCTGTATTTCGGAAAAGCTGAACAAAAATAGTGTATAATTTGGAAAGGAACAGAGAGGTGTCTTTCTTAGTTCAAGCTTTGCATTTAGCAGGGAGACATTCAACCAAACATACAGGGGTGGGGAGATATCCCACAGAACTGCACAGCCAATTAGGGCATGTGCCACTTCAGCAAAGATCGCCTTACTCTCCCTTGTTGCTACTCCAATTTTGGCTAGTTGACATAACCCTAGTGAATGAACCCTTTAATTGTGCACAGGGTGATCTTCTGCTGTTGCACTTCTGCTGTTGTGGGTGGGCTGTCCAGTTAATATCATAGAGCGCTAGAAAGCAATGCAACAAAAAGAGGGAGCAAGAAGTGCATGCCAGCCGGCTGTTGAATGAGCAGATTCCAGAAGCATTCTGCAAGAGCATCCAGTCCCTCTCTGGTGGAGGCTGAGGGACTTTAAACAGAGAATTTGCAGCATCTACCCAGATTATCTGGGAATCTGAATTCCTTAGGAAAAGCCATGACAGTTTTATAAAACCAATAATTGTATAATATGGGTATTAGGATATTCACATGCTTCAATGTGTGTATTTTGGGGTTCACGTGAGCCACAGATGGGTAACCAGAGTTATAATGTTAAATCTTAGAAAATATAGGGTTAAAGAATATTCAAAAGTGCCCCCCTTGGAGTCCTAAATCAAATAATCAGAGTCAGGGTTTAGAAAACTGCAGTTATTTTATTTCAGTTGATTTATACTTCATATTTCCTCGCCAAGGGAATCCAGGGCAGCTAACAAATCTGTAATTTTAATGATACAAAATAACAAAAAACCTTTAAATCCACTTTAAAACACCAATAAAAACACACATAACAACCATAATAAAACAGAACAAACTAGACTCTGCTATTTGCTTTGGGCTTGCCAATCTGAGACCTTTGTAGACAGAAGAGTGAGACCCAAAGGGCAATGGACCATCCTTATTTTTTCGTGGCTGCAGTTAACGCTGTTATTTGGCAGTGACAAGGCAAATCAGAATGGCAGTGCCCTTTTGCCACAGAGAAGACGCATCCCTGTGCTTCAGAATGCCTCTGTGTTAAGGGCCCTGGAGTTAATGTTTACCTGATGCTGCATACACTGCAGCAAGAGCAGCAGCAGCACACATGACACCCACATTGATGGCAGCCGAATCTCCAGCCGTCAATTTACCACACACATCATAAGTCAGGGAGACCTCCAGTGCGCTGCCCTCGGAGTGCTGGCTCCAAGCCGCATCTCTACTCGGTTTGCACCATAATCTGCATATTTAACAGTTCACTACAGAGCATAGCCAAGCCATAAATCCCTTGCTGGGAGCGGCACTAGGTTCATTTGGCATGCTGCACAGACAGCTTGAAGCACTTCTGCTGCCCCGGGCAGTTGGGAACTGCCTCTCCTTCCCATTTCTCAGTCACGTAGTTGCACATGAAGGAAGCAGACAGGCGACACTCCCTGTCCCTACTGTTTTGCTGTCACTTCTTCAGCAATTACTGCAGACCCATCCTATCTGGGCCAAAGCCATCGACCACACAGCATGGCCGCCGCTTTGTTTTTGTTCCTTTTTTGTGTGCCTTCAGGCGCTGACCACGTCAGACTCTGGAACTCTTCACAACAAATCTTTTTTAAACAGGAAGCACTCCCAACATCATCAGTCTGCCTTGGACCAAGACTTTCCCAGTTGCCAGAATAGTACAAGGTTTGCCATCAAATATATGGGTTCTGTATCAGTGCCTTTTAGCCGGCTGTGCTTCATGGTCTGTCTTTTGGTTAGAGGGCCAAAGGTTGGAAAGTACTTTTTTATGGGGTAGTTTCAGCTGATGGCTAACAGGAATTGCTTCATCTTCAACTTTGCTCATCCCAGCTTCTCTTTGGCTGTAAGTTCACATCAGCGCCAGTAAAAGGAAGGAGGAACAGAATATGAAAACCAGCTCAACAGCCCCAGTAGAAGACTCCATTGCTGTGCCACAAACCCACTCAATGTCTAGCTCTGCCTTCCATGACGCAACCCTGCTCTGGACTTTAGCTTTCCTCCTCACCCATTTATATGGCTACAGTATAGCCCTTGAGAGAAAAGCTTGGCCATATAGCAAAGAAAGAAAGAAAGAAAGAAAGAAAGAAAGAAAGAAAGAAAGAAAGAAAGAAAGTAAGTAAGTTAGTTTTCATGTCAGGGAAGATTTGACAAACCTTTGCTCTTGAGGTGCCCCCCAAATACTCACATTTTCCAGATGTCAAGAGAAGTTTCTGAGAGTCTTGTCTGAACCTTCTATGCCTAGTTTTCTTATCAATGACCCAATTGTCATAGGAACAGATGAAAGTTCCTTATACTGAGTCAGATTTGGTCTGTCCAGCTCAGTATTGTCTATACTGGCAGACAGCTCTCCAGAGTTTCAGGCAGGAATCCCTCCCAGCCCTAACCTGGGGATGCTGGGGATTGAATCTGGGACCTTTTGCATGCAAAGCAGATGCTCTGCCGCTGAACTACCACCCTTCCCCTGCTTCAGACGTTATTTTGCGCAGCTTACTTGCCCATTCAATTGCTGGTAGCAAGCGTGGCAAACCTTTGGTCCTCCAGATGTTGCTGGACTGTTCCCATAATTCCTGACTGTTGGCCATGTTGGCTGGGTCTGATGGGAGCTTGGTAGCTAATATAGCCAGTAACTGAGCAAAAGACTGGACAACCACATGTTGTGAGGTTAGATAAGCTGGGGGTACTGTGAATTAAACACTAGCTTCCTGCACCACTGGAGTTGCTAGTCAGAGAAAAGAACTACAAGCAGTTCCAGCAGGGACATTCGGACAGACCTGCTCTGGGAAATCATGTGACACTAGAGGACCAACCAAAGGATAACAAAACTGCTGGTTTCCCTCACTGTGGGTCATTTGTTGTTGATACCCAGATTCTTTCTCTGTGCCATCAGATTGTTGGTATTTGACCTGCCTGCCTCCCAAGATACCAACAAACTGGTGGCACAGAGGAAGAATCTGGGTATCAACAACAAATGCAGCGCTCAAACGATGGAGGTAGATGGGCGGGGAGCTCTAACTGCGCCCATTCCAGAGACTAGCAGAGAATGCCAGACCCCTTATCTTCATTCTTTAACACTTGATTTAACCACACACAAAAATTAAGCCCTGTGTAGATAGAAAAAAGATAAGATAGTGATGTCCCACTGGCTCACGATCTTAACAGACACACTGAAAAATAAATAGAAATAGTTCATCATTAATACACATATACAAGCATACAAACATACATTTCATACAATTTTTAAAAGTGTTCAAACATACTATGTGTATTAATAATGAAATATTTTAACAATAAAAACTTATTTAAAATAATAAAAAATAAAGAAAAATAAAGAAAAATAAATAGAAATAAAGAAAAGGGAGAGAAGAGAAAGGAAGAATAGGAGTGGCTGTTCTTCCACTGCCTGGTGGATGGTGACAAGCTGTCCCTTCCCCGCCATGATGCTGTTGGGATACTGCCAGGGAGACAAAGTCCATCATGCCCCCACACCGATGCCGGACGATCCATCAATCTCCCGTAGATACAGTATCAGTCAATTAGCGACACAAAGCCTCAGAAATAGCATGCCACATTCCAAGGCTGGTGCACGCTCTTTCAGCAGAGTTCGCACAGCGAAAGATGCACGCAGAAGAGCATTATTTACAACTTTATTCAGCGTTGGTCAGAACAAAGAAAAAAACATGACTGTCTGTTTCGATGTCTCAGGCACAGAGAGAAAACGAAAGCATATACAAAAGCATAAACTTCCTGTGAACAGGAAATACGCAGGCTGTGACACAACAACCTGCTCCCTTTTTAAGGTGGAACGGAAATATCCTAACAGATGCAGCCCCTCAATGTCTTGTTTCCCCTGGCTGGTGGCAGAGGCCAGAGCATATTTCCCTTGAGATCTGTAGTCCCAGGACTGTGCCTTACTTACCTCCAGGCAATACAGGACTGTGGTCATCGCAGTCCTGTGTTTTTTCTGTACGGTGGTACCTCAGGTTACAGATGCTTCAGGATACAGACTCCGCTAACCCAGAAATAGTACCTCGGGTTAAGAACTTTGCTTCAGGATGAGAACAGAAATCGTGCGGTGGCGGCGCAGCAACAGCGGGAGGCCCCATTAGCTAAAGTGGTACCTCATGTTAAGAACAGTTTTAGGTTAAGAACGGACCTCCAGAACGAATTAAGTTCTTAACCCAAGGTAGCACTGTATTTCATTTCCTTCTGAGTGTGCATTTGTGTGGAAATCTGATCCAATGTTTGTCAGCCATGAAGAACTAGATGGGCAGAGAGGCCGAAACTTGGAAGACTCTGAAGAGAGAAGAGGGAGGTGTTGTTTGTGAGGAGGTTGTCTGATACGTGTGTGCAGACCATCATGAGTGGTTTTACTCCTTTCCTAAAATACCAGATAGTAGCTTGAAGGTGCTCCTTGACCCAGCACATAGGTATTTATTATACTTTATTTGAAAATTTGTAACCCGCTCTATCCTAACATACACCGCAGCTTGCAACATATAAAATTTGACAAAATCATAATATACCGGTAAACATCTACAAGGTGCATTAATTTGATTTAAACTGATTTTGTAATGAATTGATTTTAGAATGCTGTATTATTTTACTGTTGTTAGCCGCTCTGAGCCCGGCTTAGGCTGGGGAGGGCGGGATATAAATAAAAAAATATTATTATTATTATTATTATTATTATTATTATTATTATTATTATTATGAACACCAGTACATACTGAATGGTGAAAAGAAAAAAATATATTATGAAAGCCCACCTAAGCAATACAGTTGTCAGAAAGATGTCTGAAAAGTGATGTTCCTCTACTGGTAGGGAAATATTTGTGTAAATATTTGTGTTCTTTTATCACATAGGTTCTCCATATCTTTCTTTCTTTCTTTCTTTCTTTCTTTCTTTCTTTCTTTCTGTCAGAGTCGCTGCTTCAAATTGAACATCGCAGTGATGACTTGCAGGGAATTATCCCATTATCCCAACCAAACCATATTTTTTTTCTGGCAGAAAATGCAGAATTTGTCAACAAATAACATTTCACGGGAGTGGGGGAAAGCCAGCCCCATATTTTCAACAATTCTTTTGGGTTGGCAAAAGAATCCAGTTAATTGAAACAAAATTTTAAATTGACCAAAAAGAGGGAAATTGATGAATGAAGGCGTCCTCATATGAACAATATCAGTGATTTATTGCTGAGGGGTAGAAGGGATGCTGAGCACATGTATCTTTGCTCCAGTTTAGGAAAATAACTCCTTTGTTCTCTTACATCAACGCTAATGAAAACTATTGTTAATTGTCAGATGTTTTCAAAAAGTTTAAAAATAAATTTTCGATCTGGGTGGCCTTTCAGAAGCCTTGGCTGCAATACCTAAATTGTGGCCTCTGAATTTAAAATAAAGGCCTAGGTTGCTGAGGCAAAAGGGGAGACTCCAAAAAATGCTAACAATGGAAACATATTTTCTTTAATAACTTAAAGGACTTTTGGTAACCAAAAATTGCATACATCCCAACAAAATGAATTAAGGGTGTTCAGCTGTCAAGTTTTAAAACCCCTGTAACTCAATCATAGTTATGTTACTTGGAAGTAATTTCTCTCTGCTTTCAGCTGGGTCACCAGGATGGTGAAAGTTGTGGAAACCAATCTTTATGAGGAATGGTGGAAAGAGTTGGGAGTTGGGCATGTTAAGGGGGGATATGATAGCATTCTACAAGCATCTGAATGGGTGTCATGCAGAAGACTTTTGGTCTCTGTTGCAGAGATTGAACCAAGGAGTGGGAATGGCAGGGAAGCAGATTTGGGCTAAATAGGAGCAGAAACATCAAAATAAGAAGTCCTCCTAGTGATGCACCAATAAAACTGCTAGCACATTTGCAGAGCTAAGCAGGGTCCTACATGGTTTCAAATTGGATGGGGGAATCACATGCTGAGATTCCTTCAATATTCTACAGTTTTATGATTCTAATAAATAGTAAACGATAATGGAACAGACTGCCTTGGGATGGGAGGTCAGCGGAATCTCCTTTGCTGGATGTATTTAAGCAGTCTACTGTAGTTACACGCACACCTTTTTATTATGGTCCAAAGACCCACCAAAACATGTTTGGAAGCAAAATACATCAGAAATACAGGGAGAAAGATTCCAAGGCAGTCACTATGTTTTATCCAGAGCACGTTCATTTCTATTTCTTATTACCTCTGAGAGAAATCTTGCCACGGCCAGGGTAATTAACATGTGACTTATCTTTGAAAAGATACTTGAAGATTTCAGTTGCACCCTGTATTGGAGACCTTGCTCTTTGCAGGGTGTCAGACTAAACAACTTCCAAGGTCCTTCCTAACTTTTTAATTCTATGGTTCTAAGCCCGGTGAGGCAATACTTCTCTGAACAACTGCCCACCGATCCTGTAATGTGCAATGATCCAATATGTACAGTGGCATATTTATAGTTAGAGCAGAGCAATATCAAAGGATATATGGAAGGCTGCAGATGAATTTGCAATAATAGCAACAGTGCATTTGCTAAATAAATAAATGTGAAATATCCACGAGGGATGCTGATGCAAAATGGCAGACTGAATATACATTGTAGTGTTAAATTGTGTGGATGTTCAGAAGTACAATAACATTAATGTGCACAGAGAAGAAGAAGAAGAAGAAGAAGAAGAAGAAGAAGAAGAAGAAGAAGAAGAAGAAGAAACACTTGATGCTGATTGCTTTATATTTATTTCTTTTATTAACTCTCACCCAGAGGAAACTAAACCTCCTGTAACTCATACATCTTTGGGGCATGGTTATTTAACTAAACACGCTGCTATGATTTTCTGCCTTATACATGTTATTTCACTTTGTAACTAATACCCATACCAATACCCATGATTTGTTGTTTGTCTTGTTTCTTCTGTTTCTTCTTAATAAAATTTATATTATTATTTTTTAACAACAACAATTTTATTTATACCCTGCTCATCTGACTGGGTTTCCCCATTCACTCTGAATTGCCTCTGTTAGCTTTGTCAGTTGTTAATCTCCTTCTTTATACTCTTTAGAAAAAGTATAAAACTCTCAAGAATCTTTTGATATAGGATATTGTAAAGACAAAGGACGGATTTTTGTGTGTGCTTTCATCCCATTCCCCTTGTTGGGGCCTTTCCAACATTGCAGCCACAATACAAAACACAATAATTCACACACAGTGGCCTGCCTCATTCTCGACAATGTCAAGGAATGCATCTTGCACACAATCCCGTTGTATGTGTGCAGAACATTTCCTGACATTTAAGAGAAAACAGCAGTAAGTATATACGGAGCACTGCTGCTGAACTGGGTGCTTGCTAAGCAAATGCACATGAAACTGCTTAGCACAAGTCAAACCAAATAGGACTGGGGGCTGATGAACTGCTTAAAGAAAATAAAAACCCAAGAGAAACTGATAAAGCAAATTCGGTGGAATATACCAGAATAACAGAACATCATCACTGTGAGGGTCATAAGGACTATGGTGATAAAATCCAGGGCCTTCTGAATAGCAGGTAGGACTGCAGAATCCGTCTTGCAAAACCACATAGCTTGCAACACCAACTCTCATATTTTCCAGCCCTAGCTAGTCCATCAAAGTGTGTGATGATGGTTGGGTGAATTTGTACATTTTGGTTTCCCTCAGTTTCTCATTTTTTTACAGTCCTAAGAAAACTTACTAACATTCTCACTTAAAAAAAAAAATGTCCTCATGAAAATGTGCCAGCAATTTAGTGTGCATTTCTTTTATGATACACTTTACAGTATATGTAATTTTGCCTAATACAGTACCGGTATCTACATTTTTGTATGCACTTCCCC